>NC_079442.1:27152612-27450112 GCF_903798145.1 Danio aesculapii | reverse complement strand
GTTGAAAGTGGTGTTAGAGAGGCCAGCAGGGGGCTCTCAACCTGCAGTCTGTGTGAGTCCTAATGCCCCAGTAAAGTGAAGGGGTCACCATAACCCTGGTGTCCTGGCCAAATTCCCTCCATCGGCCATTACCAATCATGGCCTCCCAATCATCCCCATCCACCAAACTGGCTCTATCACTGTCTGTCCACTCCACCAATAGCTGGTGTGTGGATACATGCTTTTACATAAACATGTGGTTCATGTATTTTGCATGCTTTGTTTCCTACACCGCAGAGCTGTCAAAAGAGTTGTTGTTCACAATCACATTAAATACAAATTTTTAACATGAGAGAGGCAATTAAACATTTAGTTGAACCACGTTGGGATAAGCTAGGATTAATTAATATTGTGCGTCACATAATTTCACAGTATCCTTAGTATAATAAATTGTGTAAAAACATGTATGATAACATTTAGCAAAATCAAATTTATTCATGCGTCTATATTAATTATGTTTATTAATATTACTCATTACTTCAGTGTATAATTAGACAGTAAGAGCTAGGTATTCATCACCCTGTGCTAATGCGCATTTTGAAGTAAATCAAAGGAACTGCCAAAATTTGAATAATTTTTTTGCTCCTTTGAGGTGGTTTTGGACTAGTGCGAGAAATGGTTAATGCAAATAATGGGAGACGGAAACATATTTGCTGAATAAACTCTGACATAGTGAGCATTACACCAAAGTCCCTTTAAGGCAAGTCATTTCACATCTTTGAAACATCTTTCAGGCAGTATGCTCGGGCATTCTGTCTGAATGGGGAAACATCAAATTCTCCAAAACTGCTTGCCAAGCTTACATTTAAATTTCATATTAGGAATCACCAATACAATTAAACAACAACTGTCTCTTTAGTTTCATTTCTAAATGTTTGAATCAAACAAAATCTGCAGAAACTGACGTCTGGCCCAAGCCTAGTATTGTCAGTCTATAGCGATCGATGATTGGCTACTGTACTAGAAGGCGGGATTTATTCGCCATATAGCATATAGCAAGACTAAGTTAACTATATCTGGTGTCTAAAATATCTTTTTCACTTATAACATGAAAGTAAGGTTAACAAATTAGCTTTACTCAAATTAGAGTGATACAAAAATGAGTATACCCCACAACAAAAACTACTTTATCTAGTTTGTATGGCTTTCATGACAGTATTTAAAATTATTTTAATGACAGCATTAAAAATCATGAATAAAAAATGATGAATTTATGTGTCAGAATTCAATCATTTTTGGCAAAGTAGCTTTTTACATAAAAGCTTTATTAGTCTTTCTTTAACAGACAACACTGGAAGAAAATACTATATACTATTATAACATGTATTACAACTTGGCTGTGTTTTGGATCATTGTCTTGCTGAAATATCCACTCTGGTTTCATCTTCATCCTCCTGATAATGTAGATGTTGTACTAAAGCAGTTAATATTCATTTACAATGACGAAAGGCAGAGGGTTGTTGAATAACTACTAAGAGATTTCAGTTGCTGTCTGGGCTTTCCATGCCTTTCTACACCTTCCTTTCTTTATGTGTTCAATACTTTTTCCCTGTGTCATTTCATTTTATTACACATAACTTAATTTGTAAACTAATTAGATTTGTTTTCTTTGCATATATGGATTTCTTCGTTATCAACATCAGGTAAAATTTCAAGTCAACGGCACCTTTAGAAATATGTTTTCTGAGAAAAATGGTGACATGTGCAATACTTATTTTCCCTGTTATGATTTTTTTGTTTGTTTGTTTGTTTGTTATTTAGTTCTCTTTTTTCTAATTTTCTGATTGTTTTCTCTGATTGGTGCAGTTTCTGTGCACGGTGGTTGCCATTTTGCTCCATTACTTCTTCATGTCGGCGTTTGCGTGGCTGTTTGTGGAAGCTCTGCATATTTACCGCATGCAAACAGAAGCGAGAAACATCAACTATGGGGCCATGAGATTCTACTATGCTATTGGCTGGGGAGTTCCTGCCATTATTACCGGTACTCTCTCTCACACATGCACACACAAACAGAGATATTTAGGGTTTCACTCAGATGTGCTCAATGATATGTGTGTATGTTGAAGGGCTAGCAGTCGGGTTGGATCCGGAGGGCTACGGTAACCCAGATTTCTGCTGGATATCCATGTACGATAAGCTCATGTGGAGTTTTGCGGGACCAGTTAGCGTCGTCATACTGGTACTGGGCTTCTCAGAGTGTTTATGTGTTATTTTTAAGCTTTAAGTGTCTTTGTGATTCACTCTTTGTGTTTTGGATGGATGTGGTTTGGAAATAATCATGATTATTTGAATTTGTGTTTTACAGATGAATGGTGGGATGTTTTTAATGGTTTTGCGTATGACATGTAATCCCACTCAGAAGGAGATCAAGAAGCTGCCCGTCATGTGAGTACAACATCATGAACCTTATCATCAGCAATATTAAGGAATAGTTCACCCAAATATTAACTTTCCTCATCATTTACATACACTCTAGTGGTTCTAAACTTTTATAAATGTCTTTCTTCTATTGAATACAAAACATAATCATTATAGGGATTGTTCACCTTAAGATGAAATTTCTGCCATCATTTCTCCTTTTCCACTTGTTCCTGTCAAACACAAAATGAAGAATGTTGGAAACCAGCAGCTGTTGACATCCATAGTGGAAACAAAAAAAATTGGCTGTTTTTTTCAATCATTCTTTATTTTGTGTTCGACTGAAACAAATGTAAGAAGAGAAATGATGGCAGAATTTTCTTTTTCGGTGAATGCTCCCTTTAATTATCCAGTTTGAGAGGAAGGAACCTTTTTCTTCTTCATGCTTCAGCCAAGCAAAACAAAACAAAAGATTTTATAGACTGCCTGGCCAAAGAAACATCTCTGTTTGGATTTAAGTATGGAAATATTTAGGAGTCTGTGATTGGATCTTTATTGCGGTGATTAATATATTTATTAGTTTGCTCTTATGTTTGCCAACAATTCTTCTAAGCACTAAATGATGCAGTGTACAGCTTTTTATTTCTTAAACAGCCATCAATTTTGTATCCAATGGCCATATTCCAGGATGACAATGCCAAGATTAATTGTGCTCAAATTGTGAATAAATGTGTTTAATTAGTTTAATTCTGTAAACTGCTGATGACTTCTACCATATTCAACCCTCTGTGGTGTGAAATTTCCATCTAAACAATGAATTACAACCTCATTATTATTATTATTATTATTACTATTATTATTATTATTATTATTATTAAACAAAACACAAATTCTTGCATAAAGGGAATTAAAAGGACTACTATGTTTTGTCAACTAATTATGCTGTTTTAAGTCTTTTTGTCGTATCTTTGAGTAAATCAGATATTTTTATTCTCAGTTTTATCTAACATAATTTGATAGAAAAATAACTTCTTTTGAAAAATTTCACATTTTCAAAATATTTGATAGTTAAAACATAATGCCTAACATACTGTAGATGCTTAAAATTTAATTGTTATCATTTAATTTGTTGTTTTTTTTTGTATAAAATAAATATGCCATATTATTATACACATAATATGCTGCCATATTATGTGTACATATTTTACATTCATTTTTAGACAACACAATACCAACATTTTAACTTCAGAAGATTTGGGAAATCAATATTTGATGGAATAACCTTGATTTTCAATCACAACAAATTAAAACATTTGTTTTTTTGACCAGGGCTCCATTTTTCATATCTCGGTTAAATGATCCAAGATGATTTTACAGATCCTGGATCTTTTAATATTGATAACTAATCTCTGGCTAATTTGGTTCTTAAAACAAGCTCGCGAATCAGATTAAAATGTCTAAGATCACTGCGTGTGTTGTGAAGGACAGATCTCAATCCTCAAAATAATGATCAGCATTGCAACAATTGGCAGACGGCACAGCGGCGTAATGGCATCATCTGATTAACATTCAAATATCCATGTGAGCAAAATTACATCAAATTGGTAGTAATTTGTTAAATATGATACACAATAACTTCCACTTTTGTACTGGATTGCAGGCTTTACACTCTCATGTGTCAAGAGTGTTTAGCAATTAATTTAGTTTTACTTTTAGAGAGAATTTTCTTCATTATAGTAGGCCTATTCAAGTTTCTTAAGCGGCGTAAAGAAAAACTGGCTGTGTAAATTAATTTTGCATCAAAAAAGCATTTTGATATTGGTAAAGGTGTCAGCAACTTTTGTGAAACATCAAATCACCGTCATATTAGCTGAATATTGTGCATGTCTATTATCATACATAAATTTTACTAAAGCTGGTACCTTAAAATAGTATGCATTTGTATATAAAAAGTCCATATAGTCCATTCTCTTTGAACCCCTTGGGGAGAGAACACCCCGTGACAGTTTTTGTACTTTTATTTCAGAGTGCAGATTGCATACGTTTTATTTATATATTTTTATAAACTTTAAACTTAAACTGAAACTATATAAATATTTTTATTTGTATTTTTTAAAACTGTTTTACTATTTCCCCAAGTGTACTGTATATTACTACTGTAAGAAAATATCAGCATTTGGTTCATACTTTCAATATTACCTTTGCTTGAAATGACCTGATCTAATCCTGTTTATATCAAATGAGCCTGCTCCCCAGCAGGTTTGAGCTACCAGAACTGATGCTATGACAACAAGTCTCGGATGAGTTTTGAAGAACGAAACAATCCTGAATCTTGTCAAATCGTCAAAAACCAAATCCAGCTTATTGAGTAATCCACGTACGAAGAACTGACCCCAGTTGTCATTTTAATGACAATGTTTCTTATTTGAAATGTGGAAGAAATTTTATTAGACATGTTTGGAATTAATACTTTTCTTTTCCAAATTTATAGAAAACCATCATTATATTGTATTCAACTAATAAAAATTATGTCATTTTAATGAACATAACTGATTTAGTATTAGTTCGTAATACTGTATTGTTGCATAGATATGTGTTTCTATTGACAATTCATGAATGAAACTTGTTTTCATCCCTTTATTCTTTGTACATTTTTTAAAATTCTGTTTCTCTCTTTCCCTCTGTCAGTTCTACTATCCGCAGTGCCTTCTTCCTCTTATTGTTGAGTACATGTGTTTGGCTGTTTGGTCTGATGGCTGTTAATAACAGTGTCCTGGCCTTCCACTACTTGTTCATTATCCTCTGCTGCATACAAGTAAGTGTGGATCTCTGGGTTGTGTGTGTGCTTGCGTGCGTGCGTGCGTGTGTCTATATACTTATATTTTTAACACTGTAAACCTGTAATGTTATTCTCCTCGTCTCCTGTCTCAGGGTTTGGCTGTGCTGTTGGTTTTTACTGTCCTGAACTCAGAGGTCCAGGAGGCCTGGAAACTCGCCTGTCTGGGCAAGAAAAGCCCCGGTGAAGAACCGCCCAGACCTCCACAGATTACTGTTAGTGGACACAAACACACTTATCAACCCCTGTGCACAGTTACACATGCACATCTTTAGCACAAACCTGTATTTGAGCTCACGGAGTGAAAATAAGCATGTGGATTTGTAACCTGTTGTATTGTACTGTATGTGTTCAGGGCCAAAACCCGTACAACAGCGCCTCCCTGCTGGAGCAGAGCGGATTACACCGCATCACACTGGGAACATCAACCATCTCTTCAGTCAGCAGTGCCAGGTCTGTCACCTCTGTAAAATAATTCATTCCTCAAAATAAATACTTTTTTTTTTTTAAACAAACAGGAAATTTGGTATACAAGAGATTCTATTTGGTAATACTTTAAATGACGGTGTACTTGTCAACATGACTTAATGAATTTGGGTTAATTAAGAACATTTTGTACAGCTTTTATGATTTCATAAGTTGGTGTTAAATCATAAACAGATATAATAAAAATTAATTGTTAGTTCATGTGATACATATGAGTTTTTTAAATCAATAATAAAGGAATATTTTTAGAATATAATGCCTTTATTCAGCAAGAATACATTAATTTGGGCAAAGGAAGTGATGATGATGATCATAATAGAAATTAGTGGTGTAACGGATCACAAATCTCACGGTTCGGATCACACTGCAGTTTTTGAGTCACGGATTGGACCATTTTTCAGATCAGCAAAAAAGGGAAGAGACAAATGTCATTTGCTTTCTATTTATACAAAAATATTACTGCAAAAAACATTGGTTTTAACAAACAGAACATTGAACCTGTCATTTTAATAAAAATAAAAATAAAGAACCAAATAAAAAAAGGGAAAATATTCAATACAAAAAATATCTTTGCTATTGTTGCTGATAATGCTAAATATAGAAACCATCTTGTACAACATAACATATTCATTTTCAATTAATGATTCAACATTTCACATTTAAATCTTCACGTTTCATTATCGGTGTATCATTTTTGAAAACCTATTCAGTGACATTATTTTGATGGTTGTTTGTCGCTACCCATTGGTTACATAATGTAATTGCTACAACATTCACCAGCATCAAGTTTCATTAAACAGTAATTTTAATCTTTACCATAAACATCCGTGTTTATATCTGAGCTATAAACTGTTCTCCCAGTACTTCTGTGTAATTTAATTGTGTGTAACTGAAAAAGTATAAAAACTGAATCTCTCTCGATCAATCGCAGATTTGAATGCAGCGCTTTGAAGGATTAATAAACATATGCAAATCATTATCATTTATAATTCATCTTGTGCGGGTTTGAATCGAGATCATGATCTTTTAATGTTTAATTGTGCAGCTTTAAACCGAATACATTAATGCAGACTAAGCAAACAGTTACAGAAAACACCTTTAATTAATAACCTAAGAAAGTATTTAGGTAGGTCCCACCACAACTTTATTTCGTCATTATTATATTTTACAGGGAAGCCAAATTGCTTTGATACACGTGATTTGAACGACACGGGAGGCGATCTATCTGCAATTGTTGTAAATGTTGGATTAACCTATGAATTGAAGAAAAAAAGTTATTAATCCATGGGTCACTGTGTGTTCGAACTGTGGGTTGTGATCCCTATACCCCTAATAGTAATGTTACAAAAATTGAAAATTGTATTTAAACATGTACAAAAATATTCAAATCACAATTTTCACAGGATTAATAAATTTGTTGAGCACCAAATTAACATATGAAATCCAGATATAAATAATTTTTATATTAAAATGTATTAAAATAACAGTGGTAGAAATAGTTGTTTTATTTCACAATATTACACTTTTTACTGTATTTCATATTCAGAAAATGCAGATTTGGTGAACAGAAGAAATTTCTTTCAAAAACATCTTACCAACCCTATCCACATGTGATGAAATAATTACAAAAAAAAACCTGTAAACTTACTAAAGTCATAATTATGACTTAAAAAGTAAACATTATGGCTTACCAAATCAAAATTGTGACTTACTTACTTACTTGAATGCTCATTACAATGGATGCAACAGAAATATAACGTGGACACCAAAATGGCAGCATAGTTTTTACAGTGTGGACACCAAAATAGCACATCTAGTCTATGAGCCATGTGTCTTGATCAGTGTGTAACAAAAGCTGAAGTCTTGAAAGCTGATGTGTTATTTCTGTTCCCTCAGGGAAAATCTCTTGGCACGGCAGACTCTAGAACACACTCTTGCTCACACTGGCGCCACTGACCTGGACGTGGCAATGTTTCACCGCAACGGAGGTACACTAGCACACAATAACCTGCATGCATGTACGTATTCACACACAAACACACACCTTACGGTGACAGTTCACACAAAAATTAACATTGCTGTTATTTGAATAATTTCAGGGTGTATGCAGGAATCCTAACTGTAATTTCAATACCTTTTTAAGACTTTTAAAGACCTTCTCAGAATATTTTAAGAGCTCATCGCCACTTCAAGTTCTAATCAGTATCAAACCTTTAACTTAATAAACAGTTGTTAATAAACAGTTGTAGTTAAATAAATCAATGGAGCACAACCATGCAACAGAACTTGGATAAGCTCGGAAGAAACAAAGATTGAAAGAATAAATTACGTGGTTGTTTTCAGCGACAGGTTTCAGTCCCCTGTTTAAACTCGTCTTTCTCCAATCAGGAGTATGCAAACTCACATTTTCCCATTTCGGCGTCTGTTTCGCTCTATGATTTCGCTACATGTGGAGAGCGTCACATCACATTCCCGCGTTTGCCGCAAATTACGTGACATCACCCAGGTAGAGGAGCTTGGGCGGACACGCCCTGACCCGAACCAATAGTGTGGATCGAGCACGCTGTTGTTAAAATTAGGAGGAAAATAAATATATTTATGCTTTTTTGGAGTCAAACACTTTGGACAACGCTTGAACAAATATAATACTTTGTAAAAAAGTGATTAATACTTTTAATATTTTTTTAAGGGCCTCAATTTTCTCATAATTGATTTATCAACTTTTAATACTTTTTAAGACCCCACAGACACCCTGAATTTGCTATATACACATTTGATCAATTTTAATTGAATTATTCTTGGGCCATTCAAAAAGTTTAAAAAGTTAGAAACAAAAACATATACAGACAAAACAAAATTAATTCCAGACAAAACATGAAGCCAACTGATCGGTGTGTGCAAAAAACCCTTAACAGATTTTACTACATTAATAGCTTTAATACAGTGCCTCAGCAAACTGTCCTGAGTGTGTTCACAACAGTCTAGAACTCAAGCTTTCTGTTCCACAATGAGGTTTAGATGAAGGAAATTCTTTTCCAGATATTTCACATTTTCACAGTATCTCCTATTATATTATATAAGAAAGTCTTATTTCAGGGGTCTTAAACTGCCGGCCCAGACAGTTTGTGGTTTTTCTCGCGACATACACATTGGAAAGGCTCTGCACGGTACTGACCCCTAGTCTCTGAAATGGTCCCCCACCAAATTGAGTTTGAGACCCCTGTCTTATTTGAATTAATCTGGCTGGAATAAAAGCAGTTGTAAAATGTTTACAATAATTTTTAGTCAATATTTTTAGCCCCCTTAAGATTTTATTCATTTTCTTTTCGGCTTATTACCTTTATTAATCTGGGGTCGCCACAGCGGAATGAGCCGCCAACTTATCCAGCATATTTTTTATGCAGTGGATGCCCTTCCAACTGCAACCCATCACTGGTAAACATCCATACACACTCATTCCAGTGACTTTCCTAATTAACCAAACTTGTGTAGTTTACCTAATTAACCAATTTTAATTACCCTTTAAATTGCACTTTAAGCTGTATATTATAAGCTAAAATATTATGTATTATCTGTCTATACCTATCATATCAAAGACAAAAAAAATAGTTATAAGAAATGATTTATAAAAATGATTTTATACAGCACATATTTAAAATTTCATTAATAAAGCTAATAATTTGTCCAGTTTCTTACTTTGCTGCTGTTTTCCTTCATAAGACCTACAGCAAGTACATCATCTTGAATTGTGTGTGTTCATTTTGCTCTGCCTTAATGTGTTTCTTTGACTCCCAAATTGACAGTACCCATAGATTTGCATTTTATGAATCACTAAGGACCACAATTTCAGCTAAAACATTTTCGTTCTATACTTCTACTGTAGAAAAAAGTGATTAAATGAACAGCAGACTTTCAGTTTTGGGTGAACTGTCCCTTTAACTGCTCATTTTTCATGTGTTACTGGTAAAAGTACAGTGTTGATTAGACAGATCTCGGAAATGGTGAGTTGTCATCTTGCACCGTCTATCAGGTGAGGACTCAGATTCAGATTCAGACCTGTCACTGGAAGAGGAGAGGAGTTTGTCCATCCCATCCTCAGAAAGCGAGGACAATGTCCGTCTGCGTGGACGAATCCAGCGACGCTTCAAACGCACCGGCCATGGAGAACGGCTACTCACAGAGGCCACTCACAATGGCGGAAAAGGTACTAATATTACTGCAGTCATCTGTATTATTAATATTACTGAAGCCGCAGGAGTGCAGAGACTCAGATTCGATGTTAGTTGTGTTAGTGATGGGATGGCCAATTGTTAGTGTATGGAACTGTTTATGTGTCAGATCTGGATGGCAATGACCTGCTCTCCTATTGGCCAGCGCTGGAAGGGTGCGAGGCGCACTCTCTGCAGAAATGGGGCTCAGAGCGACGTCTCGGGGGTGACTACAACAAGGACGCAGCGAATAACAACCAGCCAGACGCAGCGCTGACCAGTGGAGATGAGAACGGCCTCACACATAGACACCGCAAGGGTGAGGCACACTTTGAATATAAAATGCTATTTAATATTAGACAATACTGATCAATTCTTATATCTTAATTGTGTTTGCTTAGTCTTCAAATTTTAAACTTGATATGCCTGGTATTTAATGCCTTACTTATTATTATATTAATCTTTATAAACATGCAAATATTCTTAAGAATATACCACTATTATCTGGGTTGTTATTAGATAAAATATTTATGTTTTATTAACTATTTATATATTAGTTTTCTAGAAGAAAAAATTATTAAAAGTTCTATTCCCTCATTCATTTTGTTTTTTCTGTTTAAAATAACAGAAAATTAACCTTTAAATTTAACTTCAAGCTATATTATTATTTATAATTAATCATTTGATGTACTAAAATAAAAGATGTAGATACAGATGATATAGTTATTTCTAAAAAGAAATAATAAGAAAAAGGATAAAGCACACAATTATTATTATTAGTATTAATAATATTTTAATATATACTTTTAGCTATTTTTATTAATTTATTTAAATTTGTGTTAGAACATTTAATCAATTCCGTGCGTGTTCAATAAGAAAGGTGAGGAGAGGATTTTCTTTAAGGTTTAACATATTAGCAATTTATGGATACAAATAAATAATTCGATTTACAGACTTCATTTCCTGACTTCAACTTATATATGCAGCTGATATTAACAGGTGGAGTTTAGTGAAATTCGTCACTTGTCAATCATTCTCCAGTCCTCCATTGGCCGCACCCATACATACATCCTCTTTTTCTACTAATTCTCTGCACAATGTCAAAAAGCTCAACTGCAAATTCTGTGCTGACAGGAAGTTTCACTGCAGAGATCAAGTTAATTTTAGACAAGCTTCATCTACTTCTGCATAAATGCTTCTTTAGTATGGAAAACATATCACCTTCGAGAAGAAGATCAGTTAATATCACCTTTAAGCAATACAAATACAATTGTTTAATGAAAAGTAAAAGAGACAAAACTATGTTTAAAACATTCCTTTGTAATTCCTTTTTCCTAACATGTGTTAGCTATATTTATTTTGTTATTATAATCTGCTATCTTGTTGCCATATTTTTATCTTTACATGCAACACTTAATCTTGAAATTATAGTAACATTTATAAGCATTATTAGCATAAACTTGCATAAAAATATTTAAACCTTGAATTGTTAAACTTTCAGTATTTTACAAGATTGGGGATTTTTTTATTCATTTACACATAACTACATTTCATATTTTCATTAGATTTTTTAAAAACTTTTTAGAAACAAATTCAATAAATAATTTAGATTTTATGAATAATTAAAATTGTCATCGGCTTTTTGCCATCAGCCAGAATTGTAATTGTTTAACTATTAATCTCTTTGCATGTGTTCCTCAGGGATCCTAAAGAATCGTCTGGGCTGTCCTCCGGCTCTGCAGGGTCTGTCTGCTGTGGGTCGTGCTCCCAGCGAGATGTCCTGGTACAGGACCTCCACACTAGGCCACCGAGGAGTTCCAGCTGCCTCCTACGGTCGCATGTACTCCGGTACTGGCTCACTGTCCCAACCCGCTTCACGATACTCGTCCCGGGAACACCTGGATTCAATAGCAAGACGACAGCGCTCCCGAGACAACCTGGACCTGCTGCCTCGTCGGCGCGAGCTCGGTGCAGAACACCTGGGTGGGTCCAGAGAGAGGCTGGGTTCTGTTCACAGCATCCACGCATCCAGAGAAGACCTGGTGGGCAGGGGTGGTTTAGCAGGATTAATGGGGGCCGAGGGGTCATTAAGTGGCTCCAGATCGCAGCTTAACACCCTAACAAGGCAGCAGGCTTCTCGGGAGCACCTCGGAGGGGCTCTGATGAGCAGCCGGTCTCGTGAGCAGCTGGAGTCTAATGGTGGAGCGCAGCCCTGCAGAGAGTGGCTGAGGACCCTGCCGCCCCGCCAGCTCTCACACCCCGACCCGCATCCGCCCTCCTCACCCCCTCCACCAATCACAGAGGAACCCCACGAATCCCTGCCCTCTCGCCGTGGGCGCCTAGACTCTGCGCCCCCGTGTAGGTACCCATCGTCATCTGCGGCTGCACCCGGAGCCCCGTCCAGTCGACCGCCCTCTAGTGAACACCTGGATATCCTGTCCTCTATACTCGCCTCCTTCAGCTCCTCTGTGTTAACCCCACCCCCTAACCCCTCTGGCCCCTCCCCTTCCCCGCCTCCTCCTCTCTCTGCAACCTCTCAGAGCGTCTCTGAAGTGTCACCTGACTCTGAGTAAGTCCCACCCCCTTTTGTGTCACTGATTGTCCGCTTCCTTGTTGTTTGACTGTCATCTTTGTGTGCTCACCAAAGATGATTGTTTCTGTAATTCTGCAATTGTTTGTTGTGGATTAAAAATGTATGAGTTTTTCCATAATGCACAAAAGGAGGGTTTACAATGTCAAACCTCCTTTCTATAAGCAAAAATCCATTTCGATCAATTGTAATTTTAGCATGATTATAATGGATGGATAGGTTTGATATTAGCATTTTGGGATAGATAGATACAGAGCGTCTGGAAAGTATTTATAGCGCTTCACTTTTTCCACATTTCTTTATCCTACAGCCTTATTCCAAAATGGATTCAATTCATTTATTTGAATTAGCCTTGTGCCTCGAAACAATACTGTTTCAGAGGTCTACAGACAATTCCTTTGTCTTCATGCTTGGTTTGTGCTTTGACATGCAATGTCAACCCTGGGACCTTATATAGACTGGTGTATGCCTTTTTAAATCATGTCCAATCAACTGAATTTACCACAGGTGAACTACAATTAAGCTGCTGAAACATCTCAAGAATGATCAGTGGAAACAGAATGTACCTGAGCTCAATTTAGAGCTTCATGACAAAGGCTGTGAATACTTATGTACAAGTGATTTTTCAGGTTTTTTATTTTGAATAAATTTGCAACGATTTAAAAAAATCAATTTTCACATTGTCCTTATGGGGTATTGTGTGTAGAATTTTAAGGAAATAAATGAATTTAATCCATTTTGGAACAAGGCTGTAACATTAAAAAATGTGGAAAAAGTGAAGCGCGATGAATACTTTCCGGATGCACTGTATATACATTTCAAATTATATGTGTTTTTAAATAACTATTGTTTATTTTATATAAAGATTAATATTTGTTATTGTTTCAGTTTTTAATATTTTATGTTTTATGTTTATATTTTATGTTTAAAAAATGTTAATATTTTTAGTTTTTAATGTTTTTTTTTAGAAGTGACAAACAAGGCAATTGTAAAAACAAACGTAAAATGAAAGTTTCTAAAAAATATATATAAAGTATTAATCTAAACAACCAGATATTTGTGTATATCTATTTATATAATTTTTATTTTATAGAAAATATTTATTGGTTATTTAAAATTGCTAACAGAATAAAACATTTAAAATACAACAATTAAAATATATAATAAACATGAATCAATTAAAATATAAAGGTGTTTTTGTATTTTATGTATCACTGAGGCAGGACGTCCACTGGTGTTGTCACATGATGACGTTATTTACATCTGGCTCTTTCATTTTTCTCTTTGTAGAGTTAACAGAAGTGATGGACAATCTTGATGATTCCTTCACAGTCCCATAATGCACCTCTGCAGATTGGGCTCAGGCGAATCACAGGACAAAAGCAGTCGGAGTGATCAGGACTCCTGCGGCACAGGAGGGTGAAGTTCATCAAGGGCTTGAGAAAGAGCACCCTCCTGAAAACAGACAGCAAATCAAACCATAGAAGGTGATGATTTCAATGATTATCATTCATAAAAACCTCAGATTCCAGACCAACAGCGGAGAGGACTGGAGAGAGACACAGAGAGAGAAAAACTGTACAGGACATTTTTATACTTTTCTATCTTTTTCATCAAAGATCAAAGAAGAAAAAATCTCTAGTGATGTTTGTTTGAAGATTGTGTGGATATGTGTTTAAGTGGGTAGGATCGAAAAAAAAAACACTTTTCAAACCCATTCCAAGCCAAAACAGTCCCAAACGTTCCCAATCCAATCTTTAAATTGTGTTTATGCAACAAGCCACGCCCACTGACCAACCAGCTGAGAGTTTATGAAGAGAAGAGAAGGATTGGTCATTGTAAATGCAGCCCGAACACGGGATTGGTGGAAATTTCCAGAGACAGTGATTGTGATTGTAAAGATTTATGAAGAAGATGATGTGATTGAGCCGTAATGATTGTCAGTCAATGGATTGTTTTTTTAAAAAAACAGGTGACTTGATTGGAAGATTTTAGCTTGGTCTAAAGACATTTCTTCAGCAAACTCCAACAAACTTGAAGCTGATTTCTGCCACAGAATAAAAAAGGTAATTACAGCTGTAATTCTGGTTTATACTGTAGCAGTTGCCAGCAGAATATATTAATACATTTTAAGGTGTAAAAACTGGCGAGAAATGAAATGTGGATTGTTAGAAAATGTTTACTCCTAAAACTGTAATTCGCAGAAAAAATTCTGAATTGTTCATTTGGATCTTACAATTTCAAGTTATAATTAGGCAAATGCCAGAATATATTATCCAGTTTTAAGAAAAAAGCCATAATTACAAGAAAACTGGCTCTTGTGCATTTATATTTCTGAATTTAAAAAAAAAAATTGCAAGAATTATTTCTAAACGTAATAGTCAAAATTATGACAAAATGTGTAGACTTGCTGTTACAAAAAAGTTTTAGTTGGTTAATGGCGCAGTCTATTTCAGTTCTTCAAAATAGCAGCACACCAACAATGCACCCTTAACACACCTCCTTTATAGACCGGAACAGTCATGAGTCCAAAAAGTGTCACAAATAGATTTGCTATTTAAACAACATGGTGCAAAACGTGAAAATTAGGGTTGCGCTGGTCTGAAAATAGCAACAAATCACACCAAACACATCTTGCGCCTTATTGCGCGGAGTGTATGATAGGGCCCTATAATTTACATCTGATAATTGGCCTCAAATAAATTTTAAAAAGTCGCAATTGCATGAAAGCCTAAAACCCTGCATTTATAAGAAATAAAGTCACAGTACTGGGTTGCTAAACTCAATTCTGAACAAAATCACATTTCTACAAGTTTACAATTGTTTGTTCATGTTCTGCATCGTACAATTCTGTACATCGTACAATTCCAACATTTCCAGATTCCAGACATTTCCAGCAAAAAAGAAGTAAGAATATAAAATTAATTTTTTTAAATTACTTTTTCTTTAAAACCATGGCAGAAATCATCTTCAATATTCATGAGATGGCTGTCCAGATTCTGAAATATTTTCAGCCAGACCGCTCTAATGCTTTTACAATAACGAGCGTGTGTTGAAGTTTGCTAAAGCTCTGTTAAAAGACCTTTAATTGATTTGTGTAACCAGCCTTCAAGCATATTCAAGACTTCACAGCATAATAAAAAATCTTTCATATCCAGGCTTATCATAATTCAAATACTGCTTAAGGAAATCATTATCAAATCAGCTATTGAGGAGAAGCTATTTAATCCGTCTTTGATTTCCTCTTTCCTAGCATAAATATCAGTGATTACTGTTTCTGTGAAGAATTGAATATAAAGGAAGGCACATTGCGATATGAGCTAACAGTCATTAAGGTGAAATCAGTCAAAAATGTCCTGTTAAAAGAGAAATCATGCATCATCGTACCTTTTCTCTTTAGTTATTTACAGTATTATCATGAGTTTTGCCAAAAAGAGTGCCCTATGTCACCCGTTTATACCTCTTACCTGTCATAAAGTGCTCCAGACATTTTTCTATTTATGATTTTTATATTAATTTATTACTGCATAACTTTATCTTGTACAGACATTAAACTAATTTATTTTATTTATTAATATTTATCCTTTCTCCACCATAGCTGTTGCTGGAGTGTTTCTAAAGCAGTGCGAGTGAGAGTTTTTGTTTTTATATAAGAGCCAAGTCTCATCCGTTTCATATGTTTTATGTGTGAAATTTTTTTGTACATGTACCGTCCCCCTCCTCACAATGCATTCTGGGAAGAGTCAGAAAGAGAGAGCGGTGGAAGACAATGAACGGATGGCAGAGAGAAAAGGGGAATGTATAATGGCCCAACATGTTTATTATTGGACATGTTGGATCCCTTTTACTTATGGGGGTTTTCAGATTTAAAAAAAAAAAAAAAAAACAGCTACCAATGGGAGAAAATGACACCTGTTGGGCGTCAATAAAGGAGTTATTGCTACCACGCTTCTGTATGATCTTTGTTGTTGTTGTTCCTTTTTCGAATATTCAAGACAAACACTTCGGTTGTTTAAAAAAGATTGATTTAGTTCATCACATTACACAGATCAAATCAAATTACAACAAAATTGTAATTAGCTTTACAAAAAAGCTGCTTTAACAGTGGAAGGTTTTCACTAGTTTATTCAGTCTAACATGTCTCACTGACTGTACTTTTCCAAGCTACTATTGTCACATTCCTTAAAGGCACAGTTCATCCAAAAATCGAATCATCATCAGGAATTTTGTGTGCGGTGGCTGAGAGAGCTCTAGTCATTCATTCATTTACCTTCGGCTCAAGGTTGGTTTATACTTCTGCATCAAGCAAGCATACCTTGCGCGTAGCTGTGCATTTATCTTTCTGCATGCTGTTTGTGTTGCTCTGCAAAAACATTTCTGAAGCGCTAGCTGGCAGTAGGTTATGTTATGTTCCTCTGTGTCAAGTTTCCTCTGTGGGTGTTTTGTTTTTTTCTGAACGCTATCTTAATGTACAAGTAGCTCAAACTCGCTCATTCAGAAGCGGGAACTGGCGGCCATTGCGACGTGTAGTTACATTTTTTAGAGGTGCGCGTCAGACACAAGAGCTATGTGACCGCTCAAAGACTGCGCCGGACCATACACATGTGCTTGATGCAGAAGTATAAATCAGCCTTTAGTCCCTTTATTTATCAGTAGTCACCACAGCAGTATGAACCACCAACTTATCCAGAATATGTTTTATGCAGCGGATGCCCAAACCAGCGACCTTCCTGCTGTGAGGCGACAGTGCTAACCACTGAGCTGCCCCCGAGAGAGCTTAGACTTACAAAACATCATTGATTCGACAAAACACACACATGCGTATTCTCACAACACCTGCAAACACAGAAACACACTGCAAATAATGCAGATCACATTGGCAATGTGTTGAGAGATCCTAAAAAGTGACGAACTCAACTGCTTCCTGTTAAGAGTCAGCAGTGTTGTCAGAGGCCTGAGAGGTGAGTATTTTGTTGATTGCGGTTTCTTGTTGTTTGTATATTTTTAGTTACTCTTGCTAACATGACATTAAGTCTCATTTTACACTAATTGTGTAATTCGTAAGATTATTAGGACTGAACTATACATGTGCCGACATGTGTGTTGTCAAACTGATGAAGATGTTTTCTCAGTTTGTTGGTGTTTCTTTATTTTATTTATTTATTTATTTATTTATTCATTTGCAGAGCATTTGACCTCTCTCAGCCACCATCATTTCGCTCTCCTGACTGAATACATAAAGCACTGCAGAAGCTGGATTAAAGGTAATAATGTTGTAAATCATGTTTCCTGCACTCTAATCGTTTCTATAATTACCTTAATCTGTTGTCTGGAGGAATCAAACAATATATTAATTGTTTCTTTATGCATTTTTGCACTCTCAAGCTGCGTCCTAAATCTCATACTTCCATACTATATAGTATGCTAAAAGCAGTATGCGCGCCTGTACCCTGCCCTATTACTTTCAGTGAGATTCTCATGTGCACATCGGATGGAAGCTACACTATCCCACGGTACGCCAAGAGAGAATTTATGAATGGGAGTGAAGCGATGCAACTGACGCGGGAAGGTCACATGATGATGACAAAATGACGGATGTACAGTATGTCCGAGTTCCATTCATACTACTCACATTCACACTGTATAGAACGTACTTTTCTAACGGCCGAGTAGGACATATAAATTGAAATGCAGAACCTACTGAGTAGTAGTTGATTTCGGACACAGCCTCAAAGTGCTTGTAACCAAAACTCGGATTTCATGATTCAAGAACCACAGATTTAGCTACAATTCTTCCTTTAAGTACCACTAAACAAAGAAGTCACCTACATGTCCTAAGGGAGAGCAAATGAATAGCAGATGTTCATTTTTAGGTGAACTGTCACTTTAAGAAAGTTTTTTTAACACTCCAGAATAGACAGAGGACTCTCTATTCTGCAAACACTGTATACTAAGACACAAATGAACACCACTGAGCTAAATTTAACCAGTCCATCAGTAGGAAATCCACTTAAGAGAAGCACTTATTTTACCTGAAAAAAAACCTGCATAGAGTAAACAAGCTACAGTGAAGTGAATCAGAAGTTTAGTCCTGAAGACACTGTCCTTTGTGTGTGTGTGCGCGCGTGTGAGAGTGTACTGTTTACATAGCGACAAAGAGGTGCCTTGTGTGACCTTAATCTGCCATTGGTTTGATCCTGATTCTGACACACAAAAAAATAAATAAATACAGTTAGGAACATTAGGAATGTCACTTCAGTTCATTTCCAGTTCTCATCAAGCATGATTAGCAGGACTAAATATATGTGGCATTTGGAGCTGTTAGCACAAAACACACTGCTGCATTCACTTCTACAATATTACTCAAACATGATAACCAGTGCTCCATCTAAGGCTGCATCCCAAAAAAAAGTTCCTTTCTTGCTCAGGTAGTTATTTATAAATAAGCAATTACTGCACAACTGCTAAAAAAGCACAACTGTGTTGATTTACTGTCAATCGTCAATTTTCTACTGTGCCCTAAGAGGATAGTACATGGATGTCAAGGGGATTCCGGTTCAGTTTTAAATTAATTAAAATCACAAAAAGGCTTGTAACATGTAGGACAACAAGTTTATGTGCTCATAATTATATTTCAGTACAACAAAGGCATTGTCTAATTTGAAGACATCCTTGTTGACCAGAGCAAAGCTAACATTAGCATTAGCATTTGTTTCTTTTTACATTATCTGAATGCAATTGAGGAAGTTGCCAACCACTTTCAATGGATAGTAGCTAACCTTGCTTTCCAAATGTCACAAAACTTGTCATCAAAGTATGTCCAAATCCAAATTCTGCTGACTAGGGAATTAGCTTCTGAACAGATTTTGAAGGCAACATAGGTGTCTATCCCACAATTCTGTGCATTCACATGGCATCCATGGCATCTCATAGCACCCCTCAGGCATTATTTTTGTGTGTGTAAATGTACATTTTCGATTAACATTTTCCACTTTTTATGGCTTTTCCAGCAAGAAGTAAGCAAATATTCCCTTATTAATACCAAAAACTAACCCTATTTAGTTATGCTGCCTTAAAGGTCAACAAGTAAACAGCCTAAGATTTTGGATGCAGCCCTTGTCATACTGATATTTCTTGAAAAACTACAGCTAATCAAGGAATTTCTTAAGCCATTAAATGGTCTTTAAATACATTGCTGGGTAGGCATGAACCACCTTTCACCTTTATCAAAAAATGAAAATTCTGTTATAATTTACTCACCCTTCACTTGTGTCCAACACTTACTTTCTTCTGCAGAACTCAAAAATTAAATAAATAAAACAATTTGACAGTTTATTAAATGAAAATCAGAGGGATCCAAAACTACACCGGACTCCACTTTTTCATTGCATGGCCAAAATAAACGTTAAGGCATTTTTCTTAATACATGTTCCACAGATGAAAGAAAGCTGTACAGCGACATAAGTGGGGAATAAATTATGAACTTTTATTTTTAGAGCTAATGGTCGCTATGAATATATATAGTTGATGTGAAAGAGTTAGTAAGTGAGGAATAACTGATGATGGGCCTCTGAATTGTTACTAATGCACACCCAATGTGGTGATGCTCGGGTGTGCATTTATTTCTAATAATTCAACAGAACGGTGTCAATAATTCTGCTTATTTGATTAGCACACCTAAAGACACAGGTCAGATGTTGTTTTTCCAAGACATTTGTCAGGTTTTTGTCCTCAGACTGCTCCTGTGTGTAGTAGATTCTTACTTCGCAAGCCCTGTGCTTTGTTTTGGTGATTTTTGACAGTTGTAGCCTGTGAAATAAATAAAATCATTGAATCAAATAATTTGTCACACCTTAGAACAGAACCGCGGCCCTAAGAGTTTGGTTCCAACCTTGCTTCAACAAAATTACCTGTAGGTTTCAAACAAGCCTAAAGGACGTTAAAGTCTAGATCGTATACGCGGCCGACCGGAAGTGCAATAGGCACATTAATATAGCATTTTTTTTATGACACTGTATAACAATAAATAATATTTTACAGTACTGTGACGGTTGGGTTTAGGGTTGGGGGTAGGCATTTAAAAAATACAATTTATTGGATAATTTAATAGATATCATGAATAATACTTGGTACAACTACTGTTTTTACCTTACTGTGATGGTTGGGTTTAGGGTTGGGGTGGGTGTACACGTTAATAAAATACAATAAATAGGAAATTTAATAAATAATATAAATTATTCTTGTTAACTTCCGGCCACAACCATATCCGACATAGCAACAACCCTGAAGGACTCAATACACTAATTTCATGTGGCCGCCATTTTAAAAAATGTGAGAGGCTGTGGTGGGAAGAAACCCGGAAGTATAGGATAAGGACTGTAAATATTGCAACAAACCTCCAGCTGTTGCTGTGATTTCAAAGTGCAGATGTGGTGTAAACATCACTTTGATATTATTCAGTTAAGTTTAATTTTAACCAATTAAAAGAATATTAGGCATCAAACTAAATAAATAAAGTGTCCTCCTAGGCTTCAGTTCTTGGCAACAGGAAAGCACTGTTGGAGCTTCCCTGCCACAGCCTATGTTACCTGGTGAGCGATTAAAAAAATGCAGTCCTGTGTAAAAAGTTTGGAGTGCACCCTTGTGTTGTCTGTAATACTGTTGCCACGATACTGACATTTTCAAAAATGTTCATTCCCCGCTAACATTTAAACGCGTTCATAAACACAGCTGATTTGCCATTGTGTTCATCAGTGCTCAACAGAAATGACTGTGATTGGCTGTGAAGGTCATCAGTTCACCACTCTTCACCGAGTGCAAACGCAGATGCATGGACATTGGAGTGTTTTAAAGCCATGAAGATCAGTCGATTCATCAGAAGAACGGTCAATCACAGTGATTTCTGTTGAGCACTGGTGAATACTATGGCAAATCAGTGGTTTTTAAGAACGCGCTCAACAGTGCTTAAATGCAGTATAGTGAAAAGTCTAATATAGTGAAAGAATGAGTTCATTAATTTGAGTTTGATAAATGGCATCTAAAACGTGTTTGGGGAAGAAAATGTTAGCTAACTAGAGCCATTTCCCTTAACTTAGCTGAAAATTAGGTCTGATATCACTTTTTATTTCACTATCCATTCAGAACGGACCTTCGGGTCACTCGGAAAGCAGTGAAATTATAAATTTGTGTCACTTTCTCTTCATTGATATTAAGCCAGGTACACAACAATTCGCCATCACAAGTGCCATTCCTGTGTGACTTCAGGTGATATTACTAGGTTTCTTCCCACAGAAGCCTCGCTTTTGCTTTTAAAATGGCCACCGTGTGAAATCAGTCTATTAGTACCATCAGGTGTGTTTAATTAGAGTTGGAACTACTCTGTGTAAAGGTGCGGTCACACTTGACTTTTCCTTCCATAGACTTCCATTCATACGCACGCGAATGCGTCAGACCGGAAACGCGGGGTCATGCGTCAAGTTTCGCAGGTTGCTGCGGTGCAATGTTCAAGCTTGGTGAATTCTAACCTAATAAATCGTATCACTTGACTGCGTGAGACCAATCGAGGATCAAAACACGACCTCTCTGGGCAGAAATGTAAAACATGGAGCAATCTCTGGCTTTTTTTAATGTCTAATAAGCTTGTTTAATCCCGCCCCTTTTCGCAGCGCCGCACGACAGAATTTTGCACACACAAAGCCCGGTGTGACCGTAGCTTAAAACTGCGGCCCTCCAGAAACTGAGTTCGACACCCTTGCCTTAGAAGGATCATCAGCCAATCATAATCAAGCATTCGACAGCCCCTGTAGTATAAAAAGAAATGAGATTCATATCGACGGCTATTGAATCAAAGCCTGGTTTGCGTGAACTCCCCTTCAAAAATAAAGTCTTGTAAATAGACAGCATTAATTAAATAAAAAAGATAACTTTCAAAAAGAAAGTAAACATATCTAAGACGCTGTAAACATCTGAAACTCATGACCGTGGGTGTTCTTCGTTATCATCGCTGTCGCTACTGGAAGGCGAATGACCCGCGCCGATCTTGCGGAGTTTGGCTTGGTAATATCTCTTCTTGGCTCGAGCCGCCTTCTCCTTCTGTTTGACCGCTTTCCTCTTCTCCTCCCACACACACTGCTGCAGCAGTAACAGGCTCATGGTCTGCTGGTGCTCCTGCTCAAACAGCTCCTGTCGACGTGCTTCCCATTTAGAGTCTGAGGTAAAGTCCACCGGCGGGAACGAATTCTCCACTGATCCGCGCGCCACCGCAGGCTCTCTGTGTACCGAATCAAAGTTTGCAGCCCTCGTCCCTGATCCCTGGCCTGGGGTGCTTCCTGCATGGGTTGAGTAGATGAAGGAGGGACGTCTGGATCTGGAGGAGACTGAATGCGAGTGAAGAGGAGAGGAGGAAGAGCCCGGAGGAATCCCAGAGTTGACAGGTGGGTGAGAAGGAGAAGATAAGCCAAGCTCAATGGCCAAGTTCTCCTTACTGTCTACTTCCTGTTAAAAGTTAACGTTTAATATTATTGTAATTGTTTTATATTAACGGAATAAGTAAACCTTATTAATATAACACGCATGCATTCATTGTACATTGAATAAAGCAATAAATGTGCAGATTATTCATATGCATCTTTATATAATAAATAGCCTACTATTTATAATAATTTATAAATGTATGAGGTGACAAAGTAGGGCTAAAAAGCAAGGTTTTAATGTAAAAGTGAGGTTGTTATAATTTTCACTTTTAGAAAGAAATTGGTCAGGGAGGGGGGGGGGGGGGGGTGTACGGTTGCAACATGGGGCAGTTGCAACAAGACTTATTCCTCCATCCATGAATGAGCTACAGTGATGATATTCATACTACATATTCTCAGTTAGAAATCAGCCATATGTAGGGCCAGACGGAATCTGTGGACGTTTTTTGCTATTTCTGCTGAGAATTTTGGTAAAAATCTGCGGAATTATTTTGGCAGTATCATAACTAAAACCTTAATATGTGAAATAAAAATTTATATCTTTTTAACGTTTATTTAATGTTTAAAATGCAAATCCAATTAGATTCAGTTTATTTGGTGAACAAAGCAAGTGTCTCATATAATCTATCTACTAAAAGACAACAAATATTCCTAAAGATTCCAAAGATTCCTAAACCTTTAAAAGAGATTTGATATTACAAAGCTTTACAGTACTACTTTAGGCCTACTATATATAATATAATATAATATAATATAATATAATATAATATAATATAATATAATATAATATACTATAATATATATTTTTTAAAGTTGGTTTCGTTAAAAAATTTGGTAATTATCTCTAATCTATAGACTTTTTATGTTTTTGAAATATGTCTCTTGTTCTCACCAAGACTGCATTGATTTGATAAAAATGTGATCAATTTAATGCATACTTGTTCAATAAAAATTCATTTATTCAACAAATATTGCACTTGTTCCAAACATTTGAATGGTAGTTTTAGACAATTGTATACTTTTCTAACTAGTGTTAAACCACATTAACTGTGTTTATTGCATGTCAAATGTTGACCTGGTAGGACTTTATAATATACAGTGTTATGTAAAGCTCTAGAGAATATATACTAGAAATATAGATTATATTATATAGTGAATAATTTTGACAGAATAAAAAAGGTCATACAAAATGCATCTTATTTAGTACTGTAAGAACCAAAGATTCCCAAACATTTACAGGGGGTTGTTTTATTCATTTAAACATTTTTTTTTCTGTTTTACGGACTGTATGTATATGTATAACATATTTATATATAAAATACCATGCTCATTTCAGTACTAAATAATAAATAATGTTCATTTAGTATGATCTCTCTTATTTTATCAAAAATATTCACATTATCCCAAATGTTCACATTACACTGTACATCACACATTTAAACACAACCAACCATACTCTCCACACTTTACATAATCAATCATACGTTCTGTAATAAAATCAGCAAAATAAAAGAAAACATTTAGCTTAAAAGGTGTTTCAGAAACCATTTGAAGGCTGATTTGAGTCTTACATCATTTTGACTGTGGTCAGCATCTTCATGCTCGCTCCCATTAGTGCCTGAAAGCCCCATCACTATGAGAAAGACAGAATGACTCAATTAATCTCCTCGCCTGTATAATTGCACAGTTGACAGCTGGGAAGAGTGGTAGTATTTCATCCGCTTAGGAAGATGACATGACTATTAATTACCTGCTCCAGGTGAGCCGCCTCTAACGGAGGCATAACTGCTGTCTCCATCCACCTCCTCCAGACAGGAGATCAGGTTCGGTACGAGGGTGATCACTTCTCTCTGCACCTGAAAACAACCACACTTTAGAACACTAGAATTTCAAAACCAAATGGCTGCAAACATACCCTTACCAAAAAGAAGTATACTTCAAGTCAATTTTATTTAATACACTTAAAGGTCCCGTGAAATTAACATCCATTTTTTAGATGTTCTATAACCTAGTGTGCTCAAAGTCACAAAATTCACATTTAGAAGATATAAACATCCAAAGCTTGCAGTTCCTCATGTTTGCCTAAATAGATCAACGATTTTTTGATGTCACCTCATACTTCAGTTTCTCATCAAATCTTCTGACCAATCAAATGCTCTCTAGTATCTGACATGCCCCACCCTCTTCAAGAAGCTTTTCATTTGCCCTTTCATTTGATGCACTTGAGCTCAGCTACTCAACCAAGTGAAGTTTAATATTAAACTAACTTTGAGAGGGGCTCATGATTGACCCAGCTGGTCCACATTATCCTCATTTCCTTTCTACAACTATTTTCATCTGGAAGAACCCCCCCTTCCTCCACCTTTATCCAAAATGGGTGGCACGGCGGCCCAATGAATAGCACTGTTGCCTAACAGCAAGGATACCACTGGCTCTGGGTCCTCGCCGGGCCATCTGGTATTTCTGTGTGGACTTTGCATGTTCTCCCCGTGTCCGCATGGGTTTCCCCCGCGTTCCCTGGTTTCCTTCCACCGTGCAAATATGCTCTATATTATAGACAAAATTGGCCTAAGTCTCCTTTCCTAAATGTCTAAGGAAGTTCACCTTAGCCTCAGCAGCAGGGGAGTTCCGAGATCTACCTGAGCTCAATCTCCCCTCGCCCTGCGAAAGGGAGGGAGCCCTGGGCCCGAGGATCCCCTGAGCTCAGGGCTCTCTCCCGGGACAGCAAGCCAAGCAAGCTATTTATAAATCATGAGCTAATTGTGATTTCTTGAAATGCTATTAGCTGTTTTTTAACAGGGAGGGCTACTATACGTTCCTCCCCATCTTCATGTTTCAGCTGAGATTACATCAAATTTCGAATTAAAAAAATGCACATTTTGAAGCACTTCACTGGACCTTTAAGTAATGCAAAAGCACATTTTAAGTATACTTTACGTATCATCATCTATGTACTAGTGTACTTGAATATCTTATGGTATACTACTAGTATTCAATTATGAATTCTGCACTGCTTGCTTGCAGTTTTTACATTTTTGGTGCGTTAATCTAGTTAATAATATCATTCAGAAGGTCATGATACGCACTCATTAAATAATTACTTTATATAGCTTTATTTTACACTCTTGGGATACAAAACACAGACGTTTCAGCACAATGCCTTCCTCAGTGCGTGACACAATCTTCACACTCCACCTTTTTATTCCACATTACGTCATTAGTTAAAAATTTTCGTTTCAATGTACTGTAGTTAACCACAAAAGAAATATTTCCTTCACCTTTACCATTGTACAGGAAAGTAACATATCAATTATCATAATTCATTATTCATATCTTCGTCAATACAATGACATTCCAACAGTCCAAAACATTGCAAAATACATTTTTATTGTATTATTTGTTTTGTTATATATTTAAAACTACTTTGCAGTACAAATGAAAAATGTCATTGTAGACTAGTAGTCTTCAACTTGGTGTAGTACTGTTACACTTATTGTACACTTAAAAAGTATATTTTCATACTGTATACGAAAACTGGGCCAAATTAGTCCCAAGTGGTATTCAAGTAGTGTACTTACAAGTATACTACGTAGGTGTTAATAGGTGAAGTAGACTTAAAATACTTCTGCATTACTTAAATGAATAGTTCACCAAAAAATGAATATTCTGCCATCATGTAGTCACCATGTACTTGTTTCAAACCTTCATAAGTTTCTTTAGTCTGTTGGCCAAAAAAGAAGATATTTTGAACAAAGTTGAAACCTGTAACCACTTTCAACCACCTGTAACAAAATAGTCAATAGTTACAGGTTTCCATCATTTTTCAAAATATCTTCTTTTCTGTTAAACAGACAAAAATCATAAAGGTTTGAAACCAGTAAAGGGTGACTAAATGATGACAGAATTTGTATTTTTGGGTGAACTATCCCTTTAAGTATACATAATGAAACTTGCATTTTACAGATATATACAAACAAACAAACAAACGAAAACATGTATAGAGAAAGAAATATACCTTTATTTAAATTTTTCCTTAATAAAAAAAAAATTAAGTGCAGAATATTAAAAAATATATATTTTTACAATTACTAAAAACATTAAATAAAATAATAAAAAATATAATTTTTTTAAATAAACATAAAAAATATGGATTTCCCACTGTTTATAACGTTTTCTCTTCTTTCTTATTAAGTCCAAAGATTATAAGCATACATTTATGAAATGTGCTTTAGTCTTTTACTAAAATAAAAATAAAAAAGTCTTATACACAAGACATACTGACATCTTTTTACATATCGAGTCCAGGCAAGGGCCGGTATAAGAGACTGACGATATGATAACCGTGATATTTTTACCCAAAGTTTCACTGTACCACGGTATTGGGATTACTGCTGTAAAATATGCTCTTTTTAAATGTCTGGGTAAAAACTATTTTCACCTTTGAACACAATACATTTTATTTTAAGAAACATTTATAATATTTCGTTACGGTAAACATGTCAGGCTAAGTCATTCAAATAAATCAATTACTTCTGCTGTCTTCATTAGTTTCAAAAACACAGATTTCTTTACCATTTAAAAACACATCTTTGGAGATCTTTTCTGCTGGAGATACTGTTGTCCAAAAAAACTAAATAAAAACATAAATAAAAAAATCTTACACATACCTTGGGAACGGTATAACAAAAAAATTTGGCAGTTTTAAAACCTTGACTTTTCCAAACCGCGGTATACCTTGAGAACGGTTATCGTCCCATGCCTAATCGAGTCCACACCGTTATAAAGATACATTGAACGTTCTGATAATATCATGCATCCCTAATCTGAATTAGAGAATTTACCTGAGTGAGGGCAGACACTGGGAGCCCAGCAGCCTGCTGCTCCTGTCGCTTCTGCAGGGCTACACGACACTCGACCTTCAGTCTTTTCCACAGTGTCTTCAGAGAGCCGATGCTGCTGGGCGGTCGACTCGGGAATGCCGCATTGAAGGCCTGAGCCAGCTCTGCCCACACAGCGTTCCGGTGCACAGTAGTGTTGGTGTCTTTCCGAAAGTCCTGGACTGTGTCTACCACAGCATGGATTCTCCGAAGCAGAAACAGCTTCTGCTCCAGGGTGAAGTTTGGCATGCGGTACGTCATGGTGGTCAACATGAGTCACTAGGTTTTATTGAGGTATTAGGAGTTGCTTCATTTATAGAAACTCTAGAAAAGGTGTCGCTATGTTTATCTTCAACAGAACAGTCTTGGTTAAAGACATCTAGTGGTATTTGTATGCTTTTTCTTAGGTAACATTTGTTGTGTCACAGTGTATGTTTTTACAGTCCAGCATTGCAGGAAGGTGAGGTCAGTTTATGTGCAATTCAAGAGTTTCAGCTGCAGTGATATGGTAAACTCTGGATGCCACAGGTAAAAGGGGGATTTTGAGGTCACTTGATCATGGGTGCTGAATAAAAATGTATCCGGGGTCCACCTGATGGGCAAAGGGTCACCAGGCACACATGGGAAGTCTGTAGTTGAGTATAAAGACGGCAAATAAAGTTTAGCATTTGTTTAGCATACCATGATATTGTTATTAAAAAATGTAAGACAATTATGGAAGGTGATCAGGGCCAAAATCTTTCAATGAAACACATGAAATTGAATGGTGCAAACACAGATTGACCATGTTAAGGTGGCAAATCTGAATGCTTTTTTTAGTACACGTAGACATGCAGAGTTTGATATGTGTACTTATGCACTATTCTACACAAGTTGTGTAGGCCTATTTACATTAAAATTCCCAAAATAAAGAGAAGCGCACATTAAATACCTAGAGTATGCATTTATCTGAGCAAAAACAAAGCGTAGAAAGTTAAACACTTATAAGTGATTTATTTAGTGGAGGAAGCAGCATTTTGGACTCTTATGTTGAATGACATAATAACTTTATAAAGTTAATACCAGGCATGCCTGGTTTACTGAAGTGTCTAAATGCAAAATATACACATTGCTTCATTTGGCACTCAACATTTGTTGAGACGACAATTTTTATGAAGGATGATGTTCATCAATGTCTGGTGTTTGCATACTATAATGCCAGTATACTATTACAATATCCTTTACAAACAAAATATCTGATTGATTTGCATATATACTGAATCCAACCCAATCAGATCAACTTTTATAGCAACAAATAATCAAATATGTAAGTAAAAACAAACACTTGAACATACATCGGCATGATGACAACCATCTTCCTTAAAAATTTAATATTTAGTGCACATTCATTCGTTTATATAAAGGATAGATTTATGACCTATACTGCAGCCGTCCACCAGGGGGCACTCAAACTGTTTTGGCTTCAATTTTTACACGTGTGGTGCACTTGGTTGACAGTTAAACTGCATACTGACACAATCAAATTTCACACGTTTTGTGTCAATACTTGCCATTACAACATTTTTTTTTTTGCTATTAGTTACAGCTATGTTTGAGGTTGCATTATTGATTAGTGGTCATTTACAAAATGCAAGTCAACAGACTCAAACAAAGATATATACAGGCAAAACTAAATTAATGTGTTGTTCCTGAACACACTCTGAAGGCCTAAGAAAAAATGGATCTGTCTGTCCATGAAACCTTATTTACAGACATGTGACAAGATTTGTAAACGCATCCGGGACCGTTTGGTGAGCCTGTGGAGCAATGTCGTAAAAAATAGTTGATCTGTAATAATTTATTTACACAGACGGATGAATTAAATAAGTCCCTACTAGGCATAGGCTGGTATAAGATTCTGATGGTATGATAACCTTGGAAAAAATATCATGGTTTCACGGTATTGTGTTTACCACTTTAAAATATGTATAAATAAAACAACCTTTTTTCCCTATTGAACACTATACATTTTATTTTAAGAAACATTTCAGTATTTTGGAAAAGTAAACACATCAGGCTGCATAATAAAAATCTTCATTAGTTGTATTAGAGTTATAGTTATTCATTAGTATAATGCATCTTTGGATATCTAGCTTTTCTTTGGATATAAAGTAAGTCTCTGCACTGTTCAGGTCTAAGCATGCTTGGATGTTGTTTTATAATGCGATTTGTTTCTCATATATTTCCTGAATCATAGGCTGACCAGTAGGTTTTGATGTGGAGGCTCCATTTTTTTCTGGAGATACTGCTGCCCTAAAAAACTAAATTAAATAGTCATAAAAAAAAAACACGTTAAAAATCGTACAAATACCTCAGGAACGGTATAAAAGAAAATTATAGCGGTTTTAAACCATGACTTTTCCAAACCACGATAAACCTTGAAACCGGTTATCGCCCCGTGCCTAGTCACTTTGCAATTGGATGGCCTTGGACAGGGGTGTACAAACTCTGTCCTGGAGGGTCAGTGTCCTGACTTTAGCTCCAACTTGCTTCAACACACCTGTTTTCACCAATTTCTAGTATATCTAGCAAGAGCTTGATCAGCTGGTTTAGGGTTGTTTGAGTTGGAGCTAATTTTGACGGCAGAGTTTGGAGAGCCCTGGCCTTGGATTTTCAGTAAATTGTCATTTTTAAATAATATCCCTTTGAGATTTTTTATGTAATTTCTACATACATTGTAAACGTTTACATTAATTTTCAGTTCATTAAATTAAATTGACATAAAGGTAATTTTTGCAATAAACATACTAGATATTCACATAACTACATCTCTTGGCAGAACATTTTTTTGGATTTTTGCACCAAACTCTGTGTTGCTACAAATGTATGTACAAAGTATTCTAGTAGTTGCTTTAACCCAAGTTTTTAAGCCCAAATCTTTGCTCGGCTCGCTACGATTCAGTTCGGTTCAGGGAGGAATCGTTCGATTTTGTGAACCAGCTCAACCGATTCATTTCAACGGTCAGACTCAAAAGAACAATTCGCTCAGGATGAATCGCATCGTAATCAAAGAACGAACAAAGAAAAGAAAAAAAACAAGCATTTAAATCCAGGTCTCGCCAAGTCTTACAGGTGCAGGTGGAGCATTTTTATTATTATGGTAATTATTGTTATTACTACATGTATCCGCTCGTCATGCTAGCCACGGCGCTAAACCTGAGCAACGCACTAGAAGTGAACCCGAGCTGCGGTTTAAGACTATCCCGAGACCACTGTTCTTAATTAGGATATTGTGCATTTACACACACACAGCGTATGACAACTGATATTATATTATTCATATTGACATTACTTACATGCAATCATCAGGCTGTCGATTGTATCCCGCAAATATTACACTTTGTCCCCACCCCCTGGGTTTAAGCGGTCCATAAGAAATTTAAACAACAGACCGGAGACACATGCGCAAAATGACGCTCAGGGCGTAAAAAAAGGCAATTCACTGATTTGTGCATTTCATATGATTTGTATACCATTCTCATGAGATCTGCTCAATACATATGGTTTGTGCATCTGGCAAATTGCACAAATCTACGCGTTTTCACAGTGGAAAGCGTAGGACTGGTTTCAGCCAATCGGTTGTCAGTGTGGTTCAATGTGTGTAGTATTGAACAGCGCGATTGGACGGTGCGCTGTGTCAACGAGGAAGTGAAAACACATGCATACAGTACGAAACATGCTTGATGCAGAATAAACGACATCGCCTTTATTGTCTTTAAAATAAAGGCACAATCTCTACAGGAGACACGTTATGGACATTTTAACTTGATTGAAGTTTGGTTACTACGACTGTACGAGAAACGTGTGGAATCACTGCTGGAACATTCACTTTATGGTAACTATGTCTTGCTGGTGATAACTGATAAGTTATTGACATTCATTATTGTTATAAGTAAACCGATAATCGTTTATAAATGCACATTTTATTGCAACTGCCTTTTGGAAAATCATGTATCTCAAATTGAATTTATTCCTAGAGCAGTTAACAATCATTTCATACCAGCAGAAGACCCTTTATCATTTTTCTTTCTAAGTTTAGAGAGTGATGGTTATTTTCCAAAGCACAGCTATACGGTTAATATAAAATAAACTGGAATTATTTGTAAATGGTGGATGTTAGTGTAATTCCAGGGCTTAATTATTCAGTTAAGGAAGTTTGTTTACCTGACATATCTTAATTCACATCAGGGTTCAAGTTAATATTCCCAAATATTAATTAAACACCTGTCAAATGAAAAAGGCAAAGATAATGAAATACATTTATAAAGTAAGGGTGTTGTGGCTTTTATTTCACTTATTGTAAAATAAATGTAATTAATCCAACATTGTATTTGCATTATGATGCAAAATATCATTTTTTTGACTGACGTTTTCATTTATATATTTATTTATCTCTTTTTTTTAACTTAATTTGAATTACAAGGGTGTTCATAAAGTGCTAAAATGGTCCTGAAACAACAAATAATAATCACACTTTTGTTAATTGTGATAAAAATGATGGCAGTAAAAAATGAATGGGAAAACATATCAGGGGTGCCCAAACATTTTTCTTATGAAGGGCCAAAAACTAAACTTGATTGAGGGTGGTGGGCGGGAGGTAAATATGCCAACCATAAAGTTGTCAATGTAATTTCCTAATTTATTATTATAATTCATTATATAATTTGTTATATAATTTAATTGATACTATAATTTATTGGATTAAATTCAAATACTTTAATTGTATTAATAATTATGCGTTTTTGTGTATTTTATAATGAACATCTTAAAAAAACCAATCCCATTTATAACACAAAAAATACACTTTGCTTGCTGATGTCTTCTGCAATGTCCGCTGTCCATCAAATTACTATTTATTTATTTATTAAAAAAAAAATTCATCTGATTCATTCACAACTTTAAATTGAAACGTTTAATTCCAGTTTGCTTTTTTGTAACTCAACAGTTAAAAAACTAAAATTATGTTAAATTAAAAAAATGACTATCTACGTTAAAGGCATTCTCCCCAATATTCCCCATCATTCTCCCTCTCGTCTCATATGGGATGGAGGGCCAAATCAAAGGTTACCATGTGCCAACCTTTGCCCGTGGGCCTTAGTTTGGGCATCTCTGTTTTATATTATTCCAAATTAATTAAACAAATTTAGTACCCTTAGTAACTGCCATGTGACCGGCAGCACTAGTGGGTTAATTATTATTATATCATAACATCAATTTGATACTGTAATCAATGTCATAGCAAGCATTTTGCATTTGTTCAGTTTCTGCCCTTTGAAAATGACATTTCAGGAGATCAGTCAGTAATGAATAATGCTGTAATGTTTTTGTGTGTCTGTGTGTGTGTGTGCTACAGAAGTATACTGCCTGCCGTGCAGACTGTGTGAAATGGCATCTCCCGTAGAGTCTGCTGTGGTGAAGAGTGTTGTGCTTGTTGCTCCAGTCACTGCACTGGAATTCTTAGGGGAGGATTTCCTTTTGACAGGTGACTGACATTCATTCTTTTAATGAACAGGAAGCAAATCAACAAGCTAACAATCCACGGTGAAGTAAATTTATGTAGACCACGACTCATGGGCCAGTTTGGATGTGATTTCTCTGAGCAACCTGAAGTGTCTCCTAATGTCCCACATAGTTTTATGTAAATTCAGTGCATTTATTAATCACAATGACATTGACTGCATCCGAAATTGTCTACTACTCAGTATGCACAGCATTTGAATTTACTACTCGACTGTTAGAAAAGGACGTTCTATAAAGCATGAATGTGAGTAGTATGAATGAAACTCGGACGTACTACATCTGCCGTTTTGTCATCATCATGTGACCAATGCATCAGTTGTGTTGCTTCACTCCCGTTCATGAATTCTCTCATGGGACATCATGTGATAGCGTAGCGTGTATCAAATGTGTACTTCAGAATCTCACCGGAAGTAGTAGGTCATCTGGGTACTTCTCGCATACTGTTATTTTTAAATTCTATGAATTCGGACGTACTACTCGGCTCGCATACTGTTTTTAACGTACTTTATAGTATGGAAGTATGCAATTTCGGATGCAGCCATTGTGTTTGTATGTTTATTTCATAATGAGGTTGCCCTAAATTGCACTGTAAGTAATCTCCTCGTTTGTTTTTACATAGTTGTATTATTCTCTGGCATTGATTTTACAAATTCTTATTCGGCAATGTTGCCTATTTTAAACGTTTTAGATGTTTTGTCTGTAACTGTGTTCAATTATCTGCTTTGCACTACGATCAATGTTTTCACAAAATGAATTGATTTAGCTTTAGGATTTCATCTTTACCAATATGGGAATGTTATGTTGAAGTGCACATGTGTCTCATATTAAAATTAATTTGCTTAATTCATCCCTGTCAATTGTGTCATATTGTAGGTGAGGGACCAATCCTCTCCGCCTACAATCTTCAAGCATCTCCTAAGAAATGTGCATCTATAAATGTTCTCCAAAACTACCGCATCCATGGGATACGCCCTTATAAAAAACATCAGTCTGGAGGAATACCATTTAGCGGTGCAAGCTCTGTTTCGGACAACATCTACAAGGAGGATATAATTGTTTTTGGAGGAAAAGGAGTTCGGCTTGTCAGCTTTGATTGTGGAGGGCAGTGTCTGAAACTGATTGGTCCTCTCTTGGAGCTGCAAGACTGGGTGCTGGACATTCATTACTTGAAAAGACAACCCCATTCACTGTTAGGCATATCATTGGCCCACAACGCCATAATGCTCCTAGAAGCAGAATCTGGTAACATTATCTCCTTCAACTCATGCATAGAGACTTGTCTTCTTTACTCAGCACTTATGGTTGGTCCAAATTGGGACTCAGTAGTGCTGGTAGGTGGGACGGTCTTCAACCAGCTTGTTTTGTGGAGGCCCACTGGAACCAAGCTCAGTGGTCAGTCTCAAGTAGAGAGACGTCTACTGGGCCACAGTGGAGTCATTTTCAGCCTTTGCTACCTTCAGGAATCTGGATGGCTTGCATCTGCTTCAGATGACCGCAGCGTTCGTTTGTGGAGCGTTGGCACATTGGGTGGAGATGCAGGTTGTGGAAAGGAATCGCCAACATGTCTTCGGGTGCTTTATGGACATCAAGCACGTGTCTTCTGTGTAAAGCTTACACCAAACCGTGTATTTAGTGCAGGAGAAGATGGGGCATGCCTGCTCTGGGAATGGGGAGGTGAAGGGAAGGTGGGATGTGCATTTAGAGGACATAAGTCAGGTGGAGTGAGGGCTTTGGCTGTAAGCGAGGGAAGTATAAGCTGTAGGGAGGGATGGGTGGCTACTGGAGGTGGAGATGGTGGAGTAAGAGTGTGGAGACTGGCCGAGGATAAGAAAAGCAGTGAAGAAACTCAGGAAGAGACTCAGTTGGATCTTGGGTTCAAAGGGCAAGGTTGTCCCAAAGTAGTACGATTGGTGGGGGAGAGTGAAGCAAATGCAATTCTGGTCTGCACTGATCAAGGAGAGGTGTGCTTAAGTCAAGGGGACACCTGGGATGTCATTTGGCAAGGGGGATCTGAATTCCAGTCCTATTGTGTGATGGAGATTGCAAGCATCCAAGTCCAGAATTCGGATTGCATTGTCCAGGTATGTGCAGTAGGTAACCTGAGCGGAGGAGTGCAGGTGTTTCTTGTTGGACAGCCAGGGGTGGGAGTCTTTCTAAGAGCTGGTGAAGGGAAAGTTCACTCCGTACTTTGGGTCAAGGGACTGTTTGGTGAGTTCGGGAAAGGGTGTCTTCTGGCATCAGGCTCTGAGGGATTGGTGTACCGATGGACAATAAATGTCACTGAGGATGAATCAGGCCTGCATATAAAAGAAGAAGCTCTTCTTCCCTTCCTGCTGCCACCCTGTGCCAAACGCTGGTTGACCGCTGCAGTTACTCTGTCACAGAGAAATGGGTTTTACCTGTGTGGTGACCGGAGAGGTTCATTACTTCTTTACATGGAAAGAGAAAAGAATGACAGGATAAATGAAGGGCAAGAAAGCAGAATAAACTCACAAGATCAAGAAATGGAGAACAGACAAAATGAGCTTGTCCGTTCTCTGTCTCCCATCAGCACTCTTTACGGAGTCCATGGGAAGCAAGGTGTGACTTCGGTGTGCGAATACCAGGACTTATGCTACAGTACTGGTCGAGATGGATCTGTAAGAATACTAACTGTTGCAGAGAGCACCCTGAAGGTGCGTAGAGTTCAGCGGGCTTGCAGAGGCATGGACTGGCTGGAGATGGTTCTGTTTTTGGGGTTGGATGGACTAAAGGTGCAAGAAAGTATGCTAAATGAGACAATCGCAAAGAGGAAGAATGATACAGAGAGAGAAAGCATAGCCGAGGCTCGTTTTGCAATGGTTGGCTTTCACTCTGTCCACTTTGTTATATGGGACCCTCATCGACAAGAGAAGCTACTGTCAGTTACCTGCGGAGGGGGTCATCGCTCCTGGGCCTTCAAACGCCCAATAAGCACTCACATAGATACCCAGACACAAGCTCTCGGACAAGGGTACTCTTGTTTTTATCAAGCAAGGAGCTGTCATGGCATCACGTTCATTAGTGTCCACAGACACCAGTGTGAATGGACACACTTTGAAAGAGGGTCTACACGGACGAGGTATCAGCTGTGTGTGTCACCTTGGTAGTTTGTCAAAGTCTGGAGACTTGTCAGAACTTTGGGAGGTTTTTGTTACTGGAGGGGAGGATACCACAATGGGTGTACTTGCCGTCTGTCCACAGAGTGGAATTGTTAAGGTGCTCACGGTTCTAACGGATCATATCTCAATTGTTCGTGCACTGGCTGCAATCAGAAGAGGAGACATGAATGAAAAAGAGAGAGATAATGGGATGGAAACCTCTGTTCTCTCTTCTCTGGTGTTCTCTGCGGGTGGCCGGGCTCAACTGCAGTGTTACCGACTCCTCATTCATTTGGATGAGCAACACAGTCAACCAATCTGTCAAGTCACTCAGATTGCTGGCCATCGATTAGATGAGCAATGGGAACGGAAGCGAAACCGACATAAAACTGTCAAAATGGACCCAGAGACGAGGTGTGTGCATGTTTGTGATTTTTCATGTTAAACATTTTCTGCATTGTCCTACTTTTAGAATAAGGATTGAGAAGAAATATCTTCCATAGTGATTAGAGCAGGGGTGTCCAAACTCGGTCGTGGAGGGCCAGTGTCTTGCATAGTTTAGTTCCAACTTCCTTCTACACACCTACCTGGAAGTTTGTAGTATTCCTAGAAAGAGCTTGATTAGCTGGTTTAGGTGTGTCTAATTGGGGTTGGAACTAAACTTTGCAGGACACTAGTATTAATTCATTAGTTGCAAATACCTTCATTAGATAATAGTACTTGTTTCTTAGATGCTAGTACTTACTTATTACTAGTATATATTCATTAGATACTAGTACATTTTTTTTCTTATTTCAATATTAACTAGTAGCAGTTCTATTATTACTTGTAACAAATAAAAAAAAAGCCATTGACTTCTGTACATTTCTTTAATTGTGACTAGTACACTTTTTACACAAATAATAGTTCACGAGTTCACACTTACAATAGTTTCAGAATAAAGCATATTTGGCGTGCTGTCCGGGGAGAGGGCTCTGAGCTCGGGGAAGACACCCAAACTCGAGTTATTCCTCTTATCAGGAAACAGAGAGGAATAGGGATTCGAGCGAAGTATCTAGCCCGGCCCCAGAACGCTCCCCCCGGGATTGTAATGCTTAAGAGGTGAGGTGACGGGGTGGTGGAGGGATGCTAAAGTCATAAGATGCTGCAGGTAAGACAGCTTTGGTATATATAGGGGTTTGGTCAAGAACTGATTGGATAATAGAATAATTGTCAATGACGTATTTGATACTGAAACTTCTGCGCGTGCTCCTCCCGAAATTTGTTTATAAAACATCACTAGTTTTTCAATAACTATTAGTACTTAATTTGATGCTCTTACTTTATGAAATGGATACAACATTATTTATTTATTACATTAGTTTATTAGATAGATACTAGTACTTATTTGTTAAATACTAGTATATATTTAACAGATACCAATAGTTATTAATTAGGTACTAGTGCTTATTGCACACTAGTATTATTTGTAAATGTTACTAGTAAAAATTCTTGTTTTAACTGATTTTTTTTACTCCTCGAATGCTATGACTTGTCTGAATAACCAAAGTAGAGTTCAATTCATACAAATCTTAGTGTCAAAAAACAAAAATATATCGATATCATCTTGATACAGTTAGGCCTCTCACGATAAGAAAGTTTTGTTGTGCAATATATATTTGCCTTAGAAATTGTTGCGATAAGTGATGTTATTGTCATTTTCAGATCATTTTATGCCACTAATTATATAATGATTATTTCATTTTCTTTTCGGCTTAGTCCCTTTAATAATCTGGGATCGCCACAGCGGAATGAACCGCCAACTTATCCACCATGTGTTTTCCTGCTGCAACCCATCACAGGGGAAACATCCATACACACTCATACCCACACATACACTACGGACAATTTAGCTTACCCAATTCACCTATACCACATGTTTTTGGACTTGTGGAAATCTGAGCACCCAGAGGAAACCCATGCAAACACAGGGAGAACATGCAAACTCCACACAGAAATGCCAACTGACCCAGCCGGGGCTCGAACCCACTGCACCACCATGCTGCACCTATATAATGATTATATAACTGCATAATAATAATACAAATAGCCAGAGACACTTTAAATTTTGTATAATTATTAAGGTTATTTAGATTCTATAATTTGGTGTTAAAAAGGTAAACATCTTTAACGTCAAGCCTTAAAAGGTAAATGTCCTATTAGGTAAATGCCCATTATAAACTTTGACACCGCTGAGGTATAATGTAAATGTCATTGTAAAGTGGCTTTAACATTATTTGTGAATATGTAAATATATATTGCAACGGCAAAAATTATTGTGGTCATCTCCAAGTATTGCACGATAAGTTGATATATTGATTATTGTGACAGGCCTTATTACAGTATCAGTATCTGATAAGCATGCACAGTACTAGTATCTATTGAATTAGTACTAGTACTTAATGTAAAATATTCTAGTGACTAAAAATGAGTACTGGTATACTGTTACCTTTTTAAAGATTAAATGTTACCACAACTTGCAATATATGACCATCTTCACAGAAGAAATATATCTAGAAGCATGTGAAATCTTAATGTATTTTTTATATGTCGAATGAAATGTAATTAAAATCAACTGAGTTCAATGATGTTTGATGATTGGTTTCAGAACATTTCTGACCACCAGATGGCAGACAATACAACATACCGCTTCATATTGCAACTGTGCTTTCTTACTGAGAGATTTTATTGTGCAAATGCTTTCTTGTGTTTGCAGGTACATGTCTATTGCTGTAGTGCAGAACGAGAGTGAAGAAGTCCTGCTGGCTCTGGGGTGTAGTGATGGTGCAGTGAGGTAATTTAATGTGAGGTTGTGAAATTTCATAAAACAAAAGCTTTGTGCTTTTGTCTCATTCTGAGCCTGGTTATGTTTTCTCTCTCAGGCTCCTCAGTGTGAATGAGAGCAGTAGGAGTGTTGATGTGCTTTGGGAGTGTTTTTATCATCAGCGGTGTGTACTCAGTGTCGCCACCTACAAACTGGAGGACTCCCAGGGCAGAAAGTAAGGATTCTGTACATTAAGACTTATTTTAAAGATTTTTTAAACTTGTTTCTCAATGTCTTTCTCTTTCTTTCTCAGGCTTTTGTTGCTGTTCAGTGCCACTACAGATGGTTGTATATCTGTGTGGGATTTAACAGCAGTTTTGAACAGTAAGGCTAGTGTCAGCTGGCAGGGTGAGTCATAGATACACCAGAACATAAACACTTGGGGGTTTTATTAACGTGATAATTTTTAATGTTTGTATAACTGTTGCGTCTTGCAATTTTACGAAGATTTCATATCAAGTATACGCTAAATCAGTTTACAATCTTTATTTTGCAATCGCACATTGTTTTTCTTAAGGTGATTAATTAATCTTTAAATTAAAAGATGACCAATTGCTTATAAGTTTGGAGTGGTGGTCTTTCAGTTTTCATCAAGTTGATTACTTCTATAGCAACTGCAATGCAATATTTTTAGACTCGCCCCTCTTACTGTTAGCTTGCTATGATAGAATGATGCATAAAGAAAGCTCCGCCCCTACTTAACATACTGAAATGAAAGACTCAGCAACTTTCGTTTCACAGGATCTGTTAAGTTTTTGTGTTTGGATGTTGTCATTTGTTAGCTATAATTATTCATAAATCATTCATTCATTTTCTTTTTGGCTTAGTCCCTTTATTATTAATCAGGGGTAGCCACAGCAGAATGAGCCGCCAACTTATCCAGCATATGTTTTACACAGCGGATGCCCTTCCAGCTGCAAGCCATCACTGGGAAACGCCCACACACTCTCATTTACACATACATTTAGGACAATTTAGCTTACCAAATTCACCTATAGCACATGTCTTTGGACTGTGGGGGAAACCAGAGCACCTGGAGGAAACCAACTGCCAACATGGGGAGAACATACAAACTCCACACAGATATGCCAACTGACACAGAAATGCCGCCCTTATTTATAAATAATTTTGTTAATAGTAATAAAGCTGATATAAAATATAACATTAGATGAAAAGCGAGTCAGAATGGTGCCCTGAAAAATTATTGAAAAATGTGTACTAAAGTATTAAAATAGTTAAAATGTAAAATTTTAAAAGGTAAAATTAAAAAATCAATAAATTAAAAAAAAGTAATAAACAAATATATATTTACACACACAACACACACACACGTGTATGTATATACACAGTTGAAGTCAGAAGTATTAGCCCCACTTACAATTTTTTTTTTCTGTTTTAAATATTTGCCAAATGATTTTTAGCAAAGCAAGGAAATTTTCACAGTATGTCTGATAATATTTTTTCTTCTGGAGAAAGTCTTTTTTGTTTTATTTCAGCTCGAACAAAAGCAGTTTTAATTTTTTAAACACCATTTAAAGGTCAAAATTATTAGCCCCTTTAAGCTATATATTTTTTTGATATTCTACAGAACAAACCATCGTTATACATTAACTTGCCTAATTACTCTAACTTGCCTAGTTAACATAAGTAACCTAGTTAAGCCTTTAAATGTCACTTTAAGCTGTATAGAAGTGTCCTGAAAAATATCTAGTCAAATATTATTTACTGTCATCATTATTAGAAATGAGTTATGAAAACTATTATGTTTAGAAATATTAAAATCTTTTCTCCATTAAACAGAAATTGGAGGAAAAAAATAAACGGGGAGAGCGGATGGGCTAATAACTCAGGGGGGCTAATAATTCTGACTTAAAACTGTAATAAAACTGTATTTATATATATTTATATGTATGTATCTGTATTTATATTTATATTCTGTAAAAATGACAAAAACACTTTAAATTGTTTTACAAATTTTTTATATAAAAATAAATCAAATGTATAAGTATACAAAAGCACTATATTCGAATATAAATAACTAACTTGTCAATTTGTGTCTGTGCTTTAGGTCCGTCTGCCCCATTCTTTTCCATACCTGTTCATCAAAGTGGAGTTAATACGCTTGCCTTATCACCAAGGATAGAGAAGGGACAAACGGTAGATAACGTTATCTCTTTGGCCAGTGGTGGAGATGACGGACAGCTGTCTCTACTGCACATTAAGATAGATCAGGCTGAGCAGGAGAATGGAGGTGCGTCTTTACAGCTGCTTTCTCATTGGTCGATACCCCTGGCACATTCCTCCCCTCTCACTGGCTTATGTTTATTAAGCCCCACCTTCCTGGCTTCCACTTCACCTGACCAGCGCATGTGTTTGTGGAGTGTGGAAAGTGACGGACTCCGCCCACTGAAGGTGCGGTTTTCACACATCGCAGATGCTGCTGGGTTGTGGGCATGGCATGGGATGGGGCAAGAGGGAGGAGCGTGGATTATTGTTTGTGGGCAGGGCTTACAGTTGTTTCAGTTAACGGAAAGAGAAATAGATGAAGCCGATAACAGGAGAGCAGAAAAAGAGGAGAGAAAGAAAGTGGTGTTTTTACATCATTCTTTAAGGACATTACACTAATGTTATTTTATGTGATCTATAAGAATTTTATCTGTAAAATTTGAGATTTTTAAAAAATAAAGATATATAATATTAATTTAATACATGTGTTGTTTTTTACAGTGTCCGAGGAAAAATGAGTCTTGTGAGGACATTTGTTTTCTGTATGGAATAACAGTGTATGCAGCACCAGACAAGTTTGGACAGATATTATTTTTCTGTAGATTTACTATTGTAGTTTGCATTAAAAATTTTCATTTGAATTCGTAGTTGAGTTTTTGCTCATCCAAACAATTTATATATTCCAAAGTTTATATGTGTTGTTGTTATTTTTATTAGTTTATGTAGTTGTAATCACCTTTTTGTTTTAGTTATTTTAGTTTTAAGTTAATTAAGAAAGAAATTTAAAAAATATCATAAAATTAACAAAAGAACGAAATAATTACAAAGTTAATTTTGTCATCAAAATAAGTCAATTTAAAGTATTCCTATTTAATACTTAAATAGAATATAAATAAGTCTTTGATTACACTTCTGTATAAAATTCTTCAAATTATAAAAGTGATCAAATTATGCATATTTTTAAATATAGATTTTTTTTTTCCAAATGTTTATAGATTTTTTTCCTCTTCCCCCATCAACTAGGCATACAATAACAATGCAGCCTACAAAACAGCACACATTTACACCCTTCTTATATATGTACTGTATATATATATATATATATATATATATATATATATATATATATATATATATATATATATATATATATATATATATATATAGTCCTCAGCATATATAAGTACACCCCTCACTAATCTCTTTTTTAAATTCATATTTTTATTAGGAAGCTATACAATATTATATTTGTGCATATACATTAGATTAGTCAGTACTGAAGCCAAATCTGGAGCTAATCTAATTAAGTAACTTGCAATAATGGTCCAAAAATTTGTAAACCCAAATTTATATGTTATAAAAAAATATTAAGTACAAATTTAAAAAAGAGGAAATATCAAGAGAAACAAAACAATTAAAAATGTATTTGAAATTTTGTAGGTTGTAATGTTTTTTCTGAATTGGTTTTTAATTGAATTGTATTATATTTCAATTTCTAAATATTTTGGTGACTAAAACATTATTGTAATAAATTTATCTGTTTAATAAATTTTTTGTTTGTTTAAATGCACCAAAATACATTGCCTATATTCACTGAGAAATAGATACAAATATTCAATTTCAAAATGGGGTGCACTCAATTATGCTGAGCATTGTACATACATACATATACACATTTTAATGACATAACAAAAAAAAGTAAAAAATCAATAAATAATAAAGAATTTAAACATTGAAAAATAGATAATGAAAATATAACAAAACAATAATACAATAAAAAAACTGCATGTTTACAAACACACAATTTACATAATATTTATATTTGCTTCCCAAAGATGCTTCCGCTCCAGTCCAACACAGTTCAATATTTCTTTTTCCCACAATTCTATGGATGGAGCATCTATGTGTTTCCAGCACAATGCAATAGCCCTTCTAGCTTGAAGAAAACCAAAATCCAGTTTCTTTGTCTTTCTAATTGTCTTCTAATTTCTAATAGTTCTATTAGAGACAAACCAAAAAAACAGATCTTGGCAAATGAGCTTGGCATTCAAGGGCATTTTGATATTAAACATGTCTGACATACTTTAAATGATCTCTTTCTAAAGCTTTTGTATTTTAGGCAATGATATAGTGTACCTTTATCATCTAAACATTTAGTAAATACTGATATTTAATTTAGTTTGCACTTTTGTCTGTGCACAATTCAATTGTAATATGAATATGAATAATATGAATATGTCTTTACTTTAACTTAGAATATGTTCAAACTTTTAAATACTACCAAGTATGAGTTTGTGTTTGTATTTGTGTGTGTGCGTGCGTGTGTGTGTGTGTGTGTAAGTGGCTCTTGGGTTGAAGATAGATTCAAGTGTGTATAATGTATCATTGTTTTCCTGGGCCACGGGCCAACAGGTGTGTATGCGAGAGAGAGAGAGAGAGAGAGGGTACATGGTGTGTTGGGGGGCTTTGGCTGTGCAAGCGATTTATAAATATTTCACCCTCTTCTCCGGTTCCCTTTTGTTCATCATCATAGTGGCTCGATGGCCAAACCCTTTAATCCACAGCTAAAGCAATGAAAGCCTGAGCAGCACGTGAGGGAGAGATAGAAAAGCCTGTACAGAATTTGAAAGGAAAATAGTTTATAAACTGAGCGTGTTGTGAAAAAAAATGAACAAAAACTGAAAGAAATATGAAGAGAAGATAAGTAAGGTGAGTATAAAAATAACTCAAGCTTGAAGATATTTTGCATATGCAACCAGCTTTATTTAGTTTAGTTGAGAAGCTATTCGTTTTAGATATTTTGCAATTTTTTGTCAATTTTTTGGTGTGATTTTTGCCATTTTTCTAAGAACATTTTATGTTTATACAGCTTTTTTTTAATTGCCAAGTTATTTTGGTACACAAGGTAAACCGTTAAAAATGTACTTTCATTTGGTTTACCTTGTGTACTAAAATAACTTGGCAATTAAAAGAAAAACTGTTAAAGAAAAATGGCTTAAACACGCCACAAAATATGTACACATTAGCTTTGAAAATGTTATTGTTATGAAGAAATATTTTCAATTACTCTATAATTTACCTCAAAAATGGGGAAAAAGTTTCAAAATGCAAAAATAATGATGGTTAAAGTGAAATGTATTTGTTTTATTTCAGTTAATGTTTTTGACTTCAGTAAAGAAAGTTTTAACTGAATTTGTGTTATGAGGCTGATCACTTTGGTGGGGGGAAAAGATGTCTCGAATCAGGGAAGCACATAAAGAGATGGAATCTGGAAAGAAGGCCACTAAGACGACACAAAAACGAAAGAAAAAGGAGGCTGAAAATGACAAGGTAGGAGCATTCTGCTACACAAAAATTACCAATCTCTTTTTTAAATACAAGTAAATGTATAGTATCATCGCATTCACACTCAAAGCGAAAGGCTTTTTAACCCCTGCTGAATTCGAGAGAATAATACATGCATTTATATCCTTATGTTTGGACTACTGCAACTCTATTTATATAGGTATTGGTCAATCCTACAGTTGAAGTCAGAATTATTAGCCCCCGTTAATTTTTTTTTCCCCCAATTTCTGTTTAACAGAGAGAAGATTTTTTTTTTTCAACACATTTCTAAACATAATAGTTTTAATAACTGATTTATTTTATCTTTGCCATGATGACAGTAAATAATATGGGAATAGACATTTTTCAAAACACTTCTACAGTATACAGCTTAAAGTGACATTTAAAGGCTTAACTGGGTTAATTAGGATAACTAGGCAGGTTAGGGTAATTAGGCAAGTTATTGTATAATGATAGTTTGTTGTGTAGACTATCGGAAAAAATAGCATAATGGGGCTAATAATTTTGACCTTAAAATGTTTTTTTTTTTATTAAAAACTGTTTTTATTCTAGCCGAAATAAAACAAATAAGACTTTCTCCAGAAGAAAAATTATTATCAGACATACTGTGAAAATTTCCTTGGTCTTTTAAACATCATTTGGGAAATGTTCAAAACAGAAAAAAGTCAAAGGGGGGTTTAATAATTCTGATTTCAACTGTATTTAAATCACCTACAAGTGGTCCATAAGGCAGTTGCTAGATTTCTTACTGGCACTGTAAATTTGATCATATTACCCCCATCTTACTCTCTCCGGTTGCCGGTATGTTTTAGAATAGAGTTTAAAATTGTACTCTTTGTTTTTAAGGTTTTAAATGGTGTAGCACCTTCTTATCTTTCTGAACTTGTGACTGTTTACATATATGCTAGATGTTTAAGGTCATCAAGTCAGAAATTGTTAAAAGTTCCCAGATCAAAATTAAAGTAAAAGGGAGCTTTTTTCTTCATGGGCCTCAAATTGTGGAATGGTCTACCTCTCTCTAATCTCTACTGAATCCATGTTCAAGGGGAAACTGAAACTTCACCTTTTAGAAAAGGCTTTTAATACTGGAGGTAGCTGAGTTTGCTGTTTTTTGTTTCATTTTGTATGTATTGTATGTTGTTTTATTCCTTTGATCTTATTTGAGCATTTGTAATACAATTTTTGTACTGCACAATAGTCAACAACTGCTGTTGTATAGCGCTTTATAAATTAAGTAAGTCTAAGTGAAACAATTAAGAAGTCTTTACACAGTAATGATGACATATGAACTGTTTTACTATACAGGAAAATGGAGTGATGTCAAAAGAAAGGCTTCCTCTGATTGGTTCATCAGGCAACAGATCTGCAGGTATGGTAAACACTGTACCTTCAAACTTTTGCAGTCTATATGAAATCAATACTGCAATTGATATGGGGCAAAATTAGTGGATTAGCAGAAATCAAAGGTTTTCAGAGAACTTATGTAAAGGTTCACTGCATGCATGATATATAAACTGTGTGTTTACATTGATCTTGTCTCCTCCTGTGTACACAATGTTACCTGAGCTCTTCAACAGACAATGCAAGTGTAAACTCAAGGAAATTTAGCAGGTGTTAAATTAATTAGCTGCTTTTGTTCCATCATTCGCCTTTGTACTTGTACTTGATAGAAGAGATTGGAACTGAGCGTGTGTGAAGGAGGATGACGAATTCTGCAAGATCTTGTTTCCTCCTCAAAGTGGAAAACTTACAAGATAATTGCTTAAATTGAAAACGTTTTGGTGAAATCTCAATACAGAATTGCAATTGTGAGAAATCTAGTTCTAAATATACCAAGCTGGACCTCCTTTTGCTTTAGAATTTTAATTATTTTGGCATCGAGTCAACAAGATACTTAAATCATTCATTCATTCTCTTTTCGGCTTAGTTGCTTCATTAATCTGGGGTCGCCACAACAGAATGAACTGCCAACTTATCCAGCATATATTTTATGCAGCGGATACCCTTTTAGCTGCAACCCAACACTGGGAAACACCCGTACACACTCCTTCACACACATATACTATGGCCAATTTGGCTTATTCAATTCACCTAAAGGCTTAAAGGGGAGTTGGGTAGGCCAAATTGTCTGTAGTGTATGTGTGTGAATGAGAGTGTATGGTGTTTAGTGATGGGTTGTAGCTGGAAGGGCATCCGCTGCGTAAAACATATGCTGGATAAGTTGGCGGTTCATTCCGCTGTGGCGACCTCAAATTAATAAAGGGACTAAGCTGAAAAGAAAATGAATGAATGAATATCTTTGTGTTTAACAGGAGAAAGTCAAACAGGCAAAGGGTGAGTAAATGATGACAGACTTTTCAGTTTTGGGTGAACTCTCCCTTTAAATAAATAGTTGCTCTGACTTATAAGGTTTAACTCCTGGTATCAATTAAACATGTCATTTCTTATTGATATCAGCAGCTAGCATAACACATGCTAATTATAACTTTCTGTGTTAATTTAAGGAACAAGCGTAAAACTACTCACTATCATTGCTTAAGACAACAGCAATGCACTAAAAGCTGAAACGTTTTTCCCTTGTTCACACAGATCCACAAATCTGACTTAAGTACTGAGTTTTGCATGTCAGGCCAGTAGATGGAAATGTCCATTTGTAAAGAAACACTTTGTCTCTGCAGGCGTATGGTCCAGTAGTTCACCATAGTTGTTTTGTTTGTCAAACAGACATAAAACATATCCGCATAACTTCACCTTTTGCAAAAATAAATGCGTCTTTGCGGTTTAAATTGTAATTATCTATATATTTAAAGGGATAATTCACGCAGAAATGAACATTTTCTCATTAACTTACACTCTAATTGTTCTAAATTTTATTATAAGTTTCTTTCTTCTGTTGCACACGCGCACACACACACACTCCCACACACACACACACACACACACACACACACACACACACACACACACACACACACACACAGAAGTATTCTGAATAATGAAGAATGAAGAATGTTGGAAAAAAGCAGCCATTGAAATCCTTAGTAGTAATCTCACACACACATACACACGCACACATACAAAAAAAACCACGATGGAAGTCAATGGCTGTTTTTTTTCCAGCATTCTTCAGTTTATCTTCCTTTGTGTTCAGCAGAAGAAAGAAACTCATACAGGTTTGGAACAAGTGGAGGCTGAGTAAGTTATAATTGAATATAAATTCAATATAATTAATTAATATAATGTTTCATTAGGTCACACTTTATTTTGATGGTCTGTTTGATGAATTTAAGTTACACTGCATCTACGTGCCAACTAATTCTTGTTAGATTATAAGTAGACTGTTAGGTTGGGGTTAGTGTAAACTGACATGTACTTGCAAAGTTTCTAATAGTCAGTTAAATGTCTGTTGAAGGAGCAGTATCAACAGATATTAAGCAGACTGTCTACTAATACTCTAATGGACCATCAAAATAAAGTGTAACCTTTCATTTTGAATGAATTTAATTGTAAGAAGAAAATAGTCTTCAATACTGTTCTGAATGTATCCTTTCTTTGTCTGCTTTACTTTTCAGCGAGGCCTTCACTCTTCACCTCTCATCATCCTCTTCAGCCCGACTCCAAAAAGCGTGGCCCTCCTCTGGTCTCTTCGGGGGCCCCTGATGGCATGGCACCATGGGAAGGCTCCTCCCACTCCGAGTCCTCCTTCAGCAGTTTCCCTCCTCCACCCTCACCCGTTCCTCTTGCCCACTCAAAGCCAATCACAGCTCCAGATCCTCCTCCCGCTCCTCCTCCTCCTCCTCCTCCTCGCTCCTCAAACCCTCAGCCTGACACAGAACGCAGCACCCGGGTGAAGCGCAGGCCCGTCCCGCCACGACACCCCCCCAGACCACCCCGTCTGCCCCCACTCAGGCAGATCAGCAACCTCAGCTTCTCCCGCAGCTTCACCTTCTCCTTCTTCGAGCTGCCGGTTCATCAGTCTGCCAGGAGCCGCGCGGAGAGACTGCGAGATCTCACTCTGCTGCTCCGACAGTTTCGCTACTGAGGAAAAACATGCGGCTGTAAGTGCACATCTACAGCAGAGATGCAGAACTGTGTGCGCACATTCACACCAAATGCTCAAAATGGCCAGCTTTTGGCTTTTGCCAGGGTTTTATTGTAGGTTAAAGATAGTCTTTGGAATGTTTAATATTTATCTTATTTTTTTATTTAAATTTTTGTTAAAGTTTTAGTAACTTGGTTGTACACTTTGTCATTTTTTTGTTTCTGTTTTAAAATGCGTCTTTTATACACTACCTGACAAAAGTCTAGTCGCCAATCCAAGTTTTAAGAACAACAAATAATAACTTGACCTCTAGTTTATCATTTGGTATCAGACGTGGCTAATATGAAAGGCAAAGGCTTCTAGATTAGGCTTATTTTACCAAAATAAAATATAATCATGTCTTGATTTTTAATTATTTAATTAGGACAGTGAGGTCTGACTTTGCGGAGACAAAAGTCTTGTCAGTTAACAGAAATAATGTCCAGTATAGAATATAAAGTCATGGTGCAGTGGGAAAAGAATTAATATTGTGTTTGACTCTCCTGAGCTTGGAGGACTGCATCCATACATCTCTACAATGACTCAAATAACTTATTAATAAAGTCATCAGGAATAGCAAAGAAAGCGTTCTTGCAGGACTCCCAGAGTTCAACAAGATTCTTTGGATTCATCTTCAATGCCTCCTTCTTCATTTAACCCCAGACATGCTCAATAATGTTTATGTCTGGTGACTGGGCTGGCCAATCCTAGATCACCTTAACCTTCTTTGCTTTCAGGAACTTTGATGTGGAGACTGAAGTATGAGAAGGAGCGCTATCCTGCTGAAAAATTTGCCCTCTTATGTGGTTTGTAATGTAATGGGCAGCACAAATGTCTTGATACCTCAGGCTGTTGATGTTGCCATCCACTCTGCAGATCTCTTGCACGCCCCATACTGAATTTTTCCTTCACCAAACTTGACTGATTTCTATGATAATCTTGGCTCCATGTGGGTTCCATTAGGTCTTCTGCAGTATTTGTGATGATAGGGATGCAGTTCATCAGACGATTCATCTGAAAAATCTACCTTCTGCCACTTTTCCAAATGATCAACTAGAAGTCAAGTTATTATTTGTTGCTTTTACAACTGGGTTCAACAACAAGACTTTTTTCAAGTTGTGTAGTCTTTGTTTTAGATTTATTGCACATAGTTTTAGTTTTTATTTAAGCACATATTTCTGTTTATTCAGTTAGCATTTATTCAAGTAACAAAAATGTTCATATTTATCATATATTGTCATTAAGTTTCTGACTCATTGTTTCTTGAAGTCTGTGTGAAATCAAAATGTACATTGTTTATTTTGCTTGCACACATTGTTTTTCATTAGGTGAACAATGAATCTGTGCAAGTTAATCTACTGAAAAAAAAGTTTGCTTTGGTAATCTTCAAGCATGTCTGACCATTTACTTGGGAGTGGTGGTTCTTCTGTTGACGTCAGTTTGACGGCTTCGGACCCAATGTTCCTAACTATGCCTTCTTTCTGTTAGTTTTAACAACATCCAGTTCATGTAATCATCTTAAATGAGACCTCCTGAAGTTAAAAAATAGAATGATTTTGCAAAATATATTTTCTAAATTGATGCATACAGAACTATTCGATTTATTTGCAGTATTCAGAGCAAGTGTGTTACGCTCACTTACTTTCCTTTGGCTAATTCCCTGATTTATTCATAGTGGAATGAACCCACAATTACTCTGGCAATTGTATTACACAGCGGATGCCCTTCCAGCTGCGACCAGCACGGAGAGTATACAACCCTCAGTGCTGGGAAACACCCACACTGTCTCTCATTCTCATGTTTTTGGACTGTACATTATAAGCAACATTAATATACCTAAAAATGAACAGTAATCTCTTTACCTTTTCAGTGGATAAGTAATGTTATTACAGTAACTAATCATTTAGTAACTAACTAATTACATCAAATATGGTTAGCAATATTGAAAACAGTTGTACTGATTACCAGGTTTGTTGAAACGAATGTTTTTATTTTCTAGATTCTTTGATGAATGGACAGTTTAAACCAGTTTTACTTTAGTTTTTATTTTGTTTTAATAAAATGGTGGAATAAAGTAGTGGAAAAATATATACTGACTGAGTAATGGAATTTCCCTACTTATTTTTTTTAATCCATTTATTACTTAAATAAGGCTTGTTAGATGTATAATTAGAGCATGTGTGGGTGGGAGATTTTACTACTGTTTTTGTAGTTGAGCATGGTCAGATATAAAGCAATGGAACACAGAAGTGCACAAAATGACTACAGAGTTTATTATGCAGGGTGGAGGAAATGCAAGACAATATTAAAGAACAGAAAACAATAATATTACAGGAGAGAAGTTCATCCATCCCACAGGTGTCCTGAGGTTTAGCTGATCTGCTCAGGTCTTGTGCACAGGGGTAATAAAGTGGTTTCCTCAGGACAGATGGGACAGAATTCAGGGAACTCTCTTGACAAGGTAAGAAACTAATTGATGATAAGCTTATTTCCTTTTTATTACAGACTCACTTGCACAGTCACCTGTCCTCACGTGTGCAGCTTTCATCTCTTATCAGTTTGACTTTCTGATGTTTTTGCACACTTACTCAACCCTTCAGTCTCTGCTCTAATCTAAGGCTTTTTAGTTTTTATTTACAGTAAATAATGTAATAAATGTTGTAGTGAAAGTTTCTCTATTATGTTGCTATTATTGTGCTTACTTGTTAAATGTATATAGTGGATCTATGATTATACAATAGAATCTTCAATATTCTATAATCAATAGAAACTTATTAGTTTTCAATTATAACTATTCAGCCAATAGACCCAATACACAAAATGTGGGGTTATTTTAACCCAACGTTGGGTCAAATGCAAATATATTTTTGCAATTAAGTTTAAATTACATTTTTTTTATTCCGACTGTTGGAGTTTTCCATAATAACACTGGATAATTACAACCCAGCTTTGTTTTTAGGCCTGGACAACTTCTTTTGGTGACTAAGCATTTGTTGAAGAGTTCTGCATGTTCTTATTGGATATTAAAGCCGTGCCTCCTCCTACAAAGAAACTTTATAATTGTCCAGTCATTATCTAGAGAACATTATTAAATAAAGCACTTCAGTAACAGCAGCGACCACATGAGCACCAGCCGTCGCTCATGTGATGTTGTGTAATACTACATGATCTCTGCTCTCAGGAGTGGCCGATTAAAATCTTTCACCTTTGGTCGAAGACAGGCGCTTTCACTGATCTCAGGATAAATGCTGGATTACAGACAGTAAATAACCCTTCGAAGGCGCTCAATTATCAATGAATATCTCCAATTATAGCCTTCCAGTTCGAGTGCTTTAGCCACTGTTTACTTGTGAGGCCAATAATAGACGGCTTGCTCCTATAGTTCAAGTCCTCGAAAAATAATCTTTCGACTGTTTATATTTTTTATCCCAATTTTCTCGTGTTCACAGATGGACAGAGAGAGTTTTTCACCGAGTGATAACAGCGTCGGTGTGGTTTATGGTTTAAATGAAGCCTATCTCGACGTCCAGGGGCAGCGCAGGCCGAAGCAGAAGCGCTCAGTTTGGGGGAAACTGAAGGAGGAGCGCTGGTGAGTCCGGGCAGACGGTTGTCTCGAGAATGTTTATTAAAGCACCAGATAGAGACGGTATGTGCGTGTTTTTGTGGTTCAGGTGCTCATGGCCGAGGCTGAGGATGTGTGTTCTGTCTGCGGCTCCACTGCTGTCGTGGCTGCCACGGTACTCGATTAGGAGAGACGCGATCGGAGATCTGATCTCGGGCATCAGTGTTGGGATCATGCATTTACCGCAAGGTTGAAGACTTGCACACGCTCATCTGAGATATAGGCTTAGCTATTTTTTATATAGATGTTATATATGACAAAAGTATTGTACATCTTTAAGGTGCCTTTAAGTAAAACAAAATAAAATTAAATAAAAATATTGATAACTACAAAATAAAGTAATTAAAGAATCAACAAACCACACACATTTGTTCTACATTAAAAAAATTTTTTTTTACAATTAACCACAAAATGTTTTCAAAAATATATAAATATCAAAATACTTTATCTTAAAAGCATTGGCTTTATAATGTACAGAATTAAATCAAATTTAATTAATGTCAAATATGAAAAGTTAAACATTACTGTAAAGCATTGAAATGTAGCTACATATTAAATTAATTTATACTATATATATATATATATATATATATATATATATATATATATATATATATATATATATATATATATATATATATATATATATATATATAGTGTATTTATTAATAGAACATCTACAATAACAAAATATACAATTACCTAAATCAAAATCTAAGAAATGTAAATTATAAAAGTAAATTAAATACAACTTAATTTTAATTAGAAATAAAAGAAAAAACTTAATGTTAAACAACACAACAAAAATAGTATACAGTATATAATGTCAAAATAAATAAATAAAAATATTTATTATTACAGTACCAAAATGTGTCAAAATATACAAAGTTATATATACATTTTCAAATATTTTATAAAGTTTTATATGCAAAGGAGCATATTAAATGCAAGTAAATTATCTATTTTAATGTATCAAGATTTTGTCAATCCTGGTAAAAATGATTCATTATTTTCAGTCAGACACATTCTCTTATACAGGAAAAAAACACTTTTTGTCTCTGACCCACATATGACACACAATAAGTTTAATTAGTTGAATATTAAAGCCTTTCTCAGTACAGGTGTCAATACTGATTTTAGTCTTTTTTTGAGAGTGCAAGCACTTGAAATGTCAGCTCTGTCGACACCTACAGATCTGCTTTATCGGCTGGCAGCCAATAATTTCCTTCACAATGCACTGTTTGAAATCAGACCGATAATGTGGACGAAATGACTAATTCTATTGTACTGAACTGCACACACGTCTCTGCACACAAATTGCTCATTTTCTGCCTTGTTTTTCTCTTGTAGGGATGGCCAATGCTCTGCTGACTGCCGTTCCTCCTGTGTTTGGACTGTATTCATCTTTCTACCCTGTTCTTGTCTACTTTGTGTTTGGTACATCAAAGCACATCTCTGTGGGTGAGTGAACAAACACTCTGCAGGTGCATTTCCATTGTGTTTACTTAGCAAACAAAAAATGGATATGAAAGGAATAATGTCTTAAAATGAAATCTTGTTAAATGCTTATTTGTTATATGCTTATATATATATATATATATATATATATATATATATATATATACATGTGTGTGTGTATATGTGTGTGTGTGTGTGTGTGTGTGTGTATATATATATATATATATATATATATATATATATATATATATATATATATATATATATATATATATATATTATATATATATATTATATATATAATTATATTCTGATTATAACAAAAATATATAAATTATATATACAATAGTATATGATGTAAAATGTTAAATAAAAGTCAAGTACAAAATATTTCACTTAAAATAAGTTCTAATATTTATAATAATAAGTTAGATATAAAATATGCTTAAATCAAATATGAAATAAATTAATTAGAAAATTTAAAATAAACAATAAACTCTCACAGTACAAAGATATGCAGTATAAGTGAATTGAATAATTCACTTAATGTGTGTGTTAATGAGTGTGTATGGGTGTTTCCCAGTGGGAAGGGCACATATGCCGGAATAGTTGTCAGTTCATTCCACTGTGGTGACCACTGAAAAACAAGGGACTAGGCCAAAAGAAAATGAAAAAAAAATAAATAAATAAATATATATATATATATATATATATATATATATATATATATATATATATATATAATGACATTAAATATCTAAAAAAAATAAATGTCAAAAAGCCAAATTAAACTTGCATAAAAAGTCAATAAAGTGTTATAATATAGTATCATATCAAATAACACATAAAATAAATAAAAATCTATTAAATTAATTATCTTACATAATTACCAAAAACATAAAATATCCAATAACAAAACATATAATTACATAAATTAAAGTATAAAACAAATCTATAACAAGTTAAATTAAAAATGTAAATATATATAATCAACAATACATGATATAAAATTACTGTAAAATAACTAAATAAAATAAAGGATAAAATGTGTATAATAAAAAATTAAAATACAGTAAAATGTATGTAATCAACAATTTTTTAAAATAAAATATACAATAAAATACACAATTACATACATTTATATGAATAAATAATTAAATAAATAAATAAAATAACTTAAAAATAAATAAATCTTAAACGTAACTTAATTTTATTTTCAAGTAAACTCATTTAGAGTCAGTCAAGTGAGTTGTCCATCAGCTTTTTAATGATCTCTCTGATAATCTGTCTGATCCTCAGGCACTTTCGCCATCATGTCCGTAATGGTGGGCACAGTCACAGCTGATGTGCTTCTGCCTGGCAGTGGAGCAGAGGATCAAGATGCTGATAGTGCTCGAGTGGCTCTTGCGTCTCAGCTGACCGTCCTGTGTGGATTAATCCAGGTAAACACACACACGCCAACTGTATGAACTCAGCCTTAGTGTGTATCCTGTATAAGGCTCTCTCTCATTGCTCAGATAGTGCTGTATGTGTTGCGCTGTGGAGGAGTGTGTCGATGGTTGTCCAAGCCACTAGTCAGTGGATACACCACAGCCGCCGCTGTCCATGTGGCCATTAACCAGCTACCTTTACTGATGGGCATCTCCATCCAGAGACACAGAGGTCTGCTGACCGTCCTCTGGGTGAGCACCAGTCAATTTCAGTTCACAATAATTTTGATCGTCAAAAATAAAAAGTGTTTTAAATGATGTCGCTTAAGGAGTTCATGTCACTGAATCGCTGGCTGAGTAAATGAAAAGCCACTGTGCCATGTTACCATTTACTAAATCATACAAAAAATTCATTAAACATTCATAGAGCATGTGTTATTATTATTATGTCACATATACAAAATGTGTTCATAAAAACTGGGGGACTCATATGCAAGTGTTACAGAAGGTTGAAACACTTATTGATGCTCCTCAAGGAAAAACCATGCATTAACACAGTGTTTCCCAACCCTGTTCCTGGAGGCACACCAACAGTACATATTTAGGATGTCTCCGTTATCTGACCCAATAACTTCAGGTTTTGGAGTCTCTTCTGATGTTATGATAAGATGATTCAGGTGTGTTTGATTGGGGAGAGGTTGAAAATGTGGACTGTTGGTGTGCCTTCAGGAACAGGGTTGGGAAACACTGCATTACCATATGGGGAGAGGGTGAAAACTTTTAAACGGAATGTAGATGTACATTTTTCTTATTTTGCTTTAATGTAGTTTTTTTAGTATTGCCATTTAGAAGCTACAGAATATTCTTGCATGTCGTCAAAACATTTTCCAGATGTCAAAGCGAGTCAAATACATCCAGATCTTCAAATTCAAAACATATTATCCCCCCTGGCTCTGAATTATTTGTGTTTTTTTTTCTGAAGAATCATAAGAGTCCCTCAGTTGTCCTCAGTGATAACAGATGGGTCTAAAAATCATACAATGCTGAAAAACCAAAGAATTTGTGGAACCTGAAGGATTTTTCTCAAGAACAGCAGCGATTCAACTCATGAAATGATGAACTCATGAACAACCATCAGCAAACAAAAATAAACACAACTGCTGATTATTCAAAGAACAATCAAGTGCGTGTAAACTATTATTTTCTCTTGTAGACTATCTGTAATGTGCTGGATTCCTTCATTTAATACCCTAATTAAATAAAGTAGTATCAGGATCATCCCTTCACTATATTTCTTAGTTAGAGTTTTGTTTAGGATCGTATTTTGTAATGTCTATCAAGGAATAATTAGATACCTTACCACAGGGTATCTTGATGGATTCTGCAAATGAATCAAATGTCCACTCCAGGAAGAAGATGAATGAAAATACACTTTTATTAACTAGGTAAATCCAGTGAAAAAGATGAATAAAACAGGGCGGCATGGTGGTGCAGTAGATAGCACTGTTGCCTCAAAGTAAGGCATTTTTTTTGGCATTTTTGTGTGGAGTTTGCATGTTCGCCCTGTGTTCGCATGGGTGTCCTCCTGGTGCTCTGGTTTCCCCCACAAGTCCAAAGACATGCAGTATAGGTGAATTGGATAAGCTACATCCGCTGTGTAAAACATATGCTGGATAAGTTGGCGGTTCATTCCGCTGTGGCGACCCCTGATTAATAAAGAGACTAAGCTGAAAAGAAAATGAATGAATGAGATGAATAAAACAAATGCAAGGACAAAACTAAATCCTCTACCTTATTCTCAGTTGAGAACCAGAGGCCTAAGATTTACAAAATACAGAAGTATGTATATAAGCGTGCTGCTAGCGCTTGCCCATAAACACGGGTGTGCCTTTTAAGTTAGTTTAAAAATATATGTATTACTGTTTAAACCAATGTTGATCAACCCATTATAATGAAATGACTTTGCTAAACGACACTAAATGTAAATAGAGAAAAAGAAATCCCTTTGTTCTATAAAACAAAGTAATAAGTCCTTCACGAACTAGGGTTAAACCCTTGTTGTACGGACTCTACAGTCATAAGATATATGTGTCAGGAAGCACATAGCAAAGCAATTGTTTATCAGCCCTTGGGCAGGTCGCCCAAGGTCTCCTCATCCAGGGCCATGGCTCCTAATCAGTGAAGAACATCCTTCTCCCCTGATAAGTCTCCCAAACTTCCTCCAGTCTTTGATTGGAGTCATTCTTTTCAGTTGAGCCATGTCCTTCTTTATTATACGCATTAATTTGACCAGCCTTAGTAAATCACCCTTAACCTCTGCAAACTCTCTGGTAAGACATCTCTGTCATCTCAAAAAAAAGACTTTTGCTGTTTGTACTTATTTAAAATGAGCTGAAACAACACAATTCTTGAGGGTTTTTTTTGGGGGGACAACCTGATTCTTTTATGTTCAGTCTACTTAAATTTGTAATAAACTAATAAAATAACTTAGGTTTTTGATGTTGCTGCAACACAAATTGATTGTGTGGAACCTAGATTTTTTTTTACAGTGTATGCTTCTTCTCGTCTCTAATATCTGTTTCAGCAAGCATAGGAATATCAGAATATGTAGGTAATGTTTTGTGCCTCTAATGTCATTAAACCATCCAGAGACCACAGTAAACATCTTTTTTTGTGAAATATGTTATTCTTATTATTTAAAATTATTCACTTTTTTACCGATTTTGCAAGGTATCTGTGTAAACTGTATATAATTAGTCTTTAGTATGAACAAATTGTTATGCAGTGAGTTCTGTATTGTGTATAATGAGTTGCATTTGTAGCCATTATTATTGTACATTTCTTTACAGCCCTCAGACTTCCTGGCTGTGGCCATGGCTGAATGTGCATATGTGTGTGTGTGTCTTTCAGATGTTTTCCAGCATCGTGTCTGGGATCAGGAAAGTTTTACCTGCAACACTGGTGGTCTCCTTCATCTCACTGGTGGTACTTGTTGGTGGAAAGATGGTGAATTCACGCTGGAGCACTCGATTCCCTGTTCCATGGGAGCTGGTGCTGGTGGGCACACACACAAACAAGCTCTGCAATAATTTTTTATATTGTTTTTGTTAATCTTGTTAACTAAAGTTACTAAACTAACTAAACTATAGATGCTAACTATAATCTATAGTCTTGCTGGTCATGAGAACGTTTTTTTTAGAATCAGAATGATATTACTTATTCTCCAAGTGTGCGCAAACACAAAAGGATTTTTTTTGTGGCTTTGCGAGAAATAAAGATGAATAATGTTATATATGATTTGTTATTTGTACAGAGAAATAAAAAGAAATGTCCTAAGCAATAAAAAATACATATAATTTAATTGTTTATAACATATGTGATTTGTTATATAACATATTCATGTGCAATATTTACATTGTTGACTGCTTCAACACACTCTTATTTCTGTATAAATAAGACACTAAAATATGTATTTACATAATAATTGGCGGACTGCACGGTGGCGCAGTGGATAGCACAATCGCCACACAGCAAGAAGCTCACTTGTTTGAGCCTCAGCTGGGTCAGTTGGCATTTCTGTGTGGAGTTTGCATGTTCTCCCTGTGTTCACGTGGGTTGCTCCAGTTTCCCCCACAGTCCAAAGACATGCGGTAGAGGTGAACTGAATAAGCTAATCTGGCTGTAGTATATGAGTGTGTGTGAATGCAAAGTGTATGGATGTTTTCCAGTGATGGGTTGCAGCTGGAAAAGCATCCACTGGGTAAAAAATATGCTGGATAAGTTGGCGGTTCATTCCGCTGTGGCGACCCCAAATTAATAAAGGGACTAAGCTGAAAAGAAAATTAGTGAATGAATAATAAGTGTCATTTTAAGGATACAGAAGTCATAAACGCATAGTACTGTATTGTTTATATGATAAAAAAACAGCTCGCAACTCATGTGCTACCTACAGGATATATAAGACCTGAGGAAAAAAATGTAAAATTTCATACCTATATGTTTTAGTGCATAAAAAATGTAAACATTAACAAATCTTATTTTGTTTATATATAATTTAAAAGAAGTAATAATTCATTCATTTTCCTTCGGCTTAGTCTCTATTTCAGCGGTCACCACAACGGAAGTAATCGCCAACTATTCCTGTTTTACACAGCAGATGCCCTTCCAGCTGCAACCCAGTGCTGGGAAACACCCATACGCACTCATTCTCTCTCTCTCTCTCTCTCTCTATTACACACACACACACACTCTCTCTCTCAAACACTACGACCAAATTTAGTTTACTCAATTCACCTATAGCGCATGTCTTTGGACTGTGGAGGAAACCAGAGCACCCGGTGGAAACCCACGCCAACACGGGGAGAACATGCAAACGCCACACAGAAATGCCAACTGACCCAGCTGGGATTCAAACAAGTGACCTTCTTGCAGTGAGGCAACAGTGCTAACCACTGAGCCACTGTGCTGCCATCAGTAATAATGTTATAATATAATATAATTCATGGAATTATATACAGGAATGCTACATTAATGTTATTTTGTGCTTTTCTCAGTAAAGTCTGCATTGTGTGTTTTCCTAACTTGCAGTGTGTTTGAGCTCTCTCAGCCTCCGTAGGTTACATTATTATAGGGTGCTGTAACTTAATGTTAGTTAATGCAATACATAACAATGAGCAATATGTTTGTTATAGCATTTGTTTTAATACAAATACAACCGCTCATTGTTTGTTCACATTAGCTTTTGATTTTAAAACAGCTTGACTTGTTGACATGAACATTACCCAGGATTAAAAAATGCTTTAAAATCGTTTTATTTTTATATTTAATGCAGTTAACTAATATTAAGAAACATAACTGTATTCCAATAATACAGGATAGTTAACTTTAGCAATTTGACTGTATCTTTCCAACCCTAATATGGTTTCTGAATGTTTCTAGATTATTTTTGCCACTCTGTCATCAGTGCAGTTGGATTTGTCAAGTCAATATGGAATACAGATCATTGGACCCATACCAACTGGGTCAGCACAGTGCCAGATTTCTTCACAAAACCATTAGCACCAAGTATTTAGGTGTCAAATCTAATTCTCTCTCTCTTCCTCTCCATTTGTCCCATTTTCTCTATTTTTGTTGATCTTGTAGTCTGTCACCTCCCTCTCTTCCATCATTTTCCTTCTCTCAGGAGCTGGTATTAACAGCTTTTGCTCTAGCGGTGGTTGGCTATGGTTTCCAAGCTTCCCTAGGCATGATGTTTGCTCATAAACATGGATATCCCTTTCACAGCAATCAGGTACTTTGTAAATTTAACAGTTTATTCCTATACTGTAGGTGCTCATATAGCAGTCTCCCCTCTGTCATAGGATAAATGGTCTCTCCCTCCTGTAGGAGCTGTTGGCGATGGGTCTGTGTAACTCTATTGGAGGGGTGTTCCAGTGTTTTCCAGTTAGTGGATCCATATCACGCAGCACAGTGCAGGAAAGCACAGGAGGAAGAACTCAGGTGCAAAACAATCTTGTGTTACAGTCAAATGTACTATACATGCACTAAAATTCACTTACCGTTTGCATATAAATCATATAATCTGGGAAGATTGCATTCCTGCTTGAATGTAAGAATGTAAATGCTTCTGTACTTTCAGTTGCAATACATTCATACAATGTTTAACATACTTCAGTAAGTTTCATAATAAATGAAGTACATACCACACTGAGGGGGGGAAATATTTTGTACGCTTGCTTTTTAATCGCTAATTTGAGTGATGTGTTTTCTTTTCATTTTGGAAACCAGCTACTCTAAAACATCCTGCTGAGATGGAGAGAATTATTTTGTTTTTTCAAAATTTGTATGTAACTTGTTTTGTTTCAGCAATTAATACTTTTCTACAGCCAGGATGCACTGAATTGATCAAAAATGATCAAGTATAAAGCTTTTCTGCTACAAAAAATACATCATTATTTCCAAAACAAAGTAATCGGACCAAATTTGTGATAAAATATACTTTAAAGTGAATTATCAGTCACTCTACTGCAGGGATGTCAAACTCAATTCCTAGAGGGCCGCAGCCCTTCACGGTTTAGTTCCAGCCTTGCTTCATCACACTTACTGTAAGGTTTCAAATAAGACTGAAAGACTTAATTAGTTTGATCAGCTGTGTTTAATTAGGGTTGGAACTAAACTGTGCAGGGCTGCAGCCCTCCAGGAATTGAGTTTGACATACCTGCTCTGCTGGATTCTACACAGGCAATGATCACATGAAACACAGAGATTTAATTAGATGGATAGTTCACCCAAAATTAAGAATTCTGTCATTGTTTATTCACCCTTTACTTATTCCAAACCTGTTTGAGTTTCTTTACAGAAAGAAGATATTTTAAAGCAAGCTGGAAATCTCTAACCATTGACTTTTATTGTAAGAAAAACAAATACTATGAAAGTTAATGGTTACCGCCTTCCAACTTTCTTCAAAATATCTTCTTTTGTGTTCAACAAAAGGGTTGAGGGTGAGTAAATAGTGTGTTAATTTCCTTTTTTGGTGAAATACCTTTAAAACTGCTGAGATTGAGACAATAACTATTTTCGTTCATTGTTTTATTAAAATTTTCTATTAAATTGAAGCTAATCTGTACTGTAAAAAGGCCTACTTTTAGATAAAGATCAATGTAATAAAACTTTTATTCTGTCTTCTTTTTTTTCTTACAGGTGTCTTCTCTTGTGTCTTCACTGGTAATTCTGTTGATTTTGCTGAAATTTGGCCCATTTTTTCAGCAGCTACCAAAGGTAAATTTTCCTCCTTCAAAAAGGAAATATTTATTAGACATAGCCTTTTAACATGTTTTTATGGTGACTTTTTGTCTGTTCCAGACAGTTTTGGCTGTCATTATTTTAGTGAATCTCCAAGGGGTTTTTGTACAAGTGAAAGAAGTGCCCAAGCTTTGGAAAACAGACCGCTTGGACTTGGTAAGTACAATTCATCTAACTTAACTGACAAAAGTATAACATGTATACCTGGATCAGAATCCAGCTCCATGTAGGCCAATGATCCAGGGTGTTTCCTTTGTGTGCTTCCCTCTGAGGCTGCAGGTAGTGTGGGTAGTCACGCTGCTCAGTGCCCTGGTGTTTAACCTGGACCTGGGGCTTGGCATTGCAATTGTGTTCTCTCTCCTGACCATCGTCTTCAGGATACAGAAGTGAGTCATTTGTAATTTATCTTTCTTCTCATTTTTCGCATGCTTACACTTTTTCTTCTGCTTTCTGAATAATCTCAGGCCAAGGTCTGCGATTCTTGGGCATATTGCTGCCACAGACTGTTACAGAGATCTGGATAAGTATGCAAAGGTAATATTTACATAATGTCCTTCTAGAAACAAGGTTATGCTGTGTTTTTAAATATGGTTAATCATCTTATAAGTTTCTCAGCTTAAACAAAGTCTACTTTCCAGTTCACCATTGACTTTAACCAGCTAATGGCTGTGAACAAATGTAGATACACACACAAAACCTGAAAACACATCAAATTTGTGGTGTTAAACTACTTTAAATTGGGGACAATGATGTAAAACCTCCAAATATTTCACAAAGCAGAACTTTCTGGAAAACGTTTTGGCCGACATGGTGAGGAATATGATGAGTTTGTCAGAGGTAAAGCAGAGCTGAGTTAATGTTAACATCAGATAATATTCAAAAAGGTAAGACATCATATTTTTATCTTAAGCATTTGGTTATTGCAAATTTGAGTGATGTGTTTTCTGTGTATGTCAGAAACCAGTTATTCTAAAATATCCTGCTGAGATGAAGAGAATTATTTTGTTCTTTCAAAATTGTATGAAGTCAGTAAATTGTTTTGTTTAAGCAATTAATACTTTTCTATAGCCAGGATGGATTAAATTGATCAAATATGACTGTGGAGAATGCTTTTCTGTTACAAAAAAGTACATCACGGTTTCCACAAAAAAAGTGAACTGTCACGGTTTCTGGAAGGAAAAGGGAGCAAGGACCCAATGGCAGAACAAAAATGGGTATTTATTCATTATAAAAACAAAACAAACAACAACAAAAACAACATTGTGGGGTAGGCTAGCAGGGATCACGGCTGGAACAAGACTAGACAGGACGATAAAGGACGATGAACTGTCACTGGACAGCTGACATGAGGAGAATATAAACGAGAGCAATATGACAAACAAACAGGTGAACATAATAAACATTATGAAAAAAGGGGTTAACAAGGAGGGTGGGACTAGATAATAGACAAGAGAGCACATGACAAAGAGAAAACACAAGACATGTCCTCACGAGAAAACAGGACTAGAATACGCAGCCAATGAGAGAACCAATTAACCGCGTGTTCACATGAAACACAACACGCAGCCACCATGTAAACACCAGGCCACGTGCTTTACACAACACAGACAGAATGCAAGACATGAGGACACGATAAATAAACACTTACTGTGCACTTACACATGCGATATGCATGTTCTGATCCCAGCGCCAACCGAAAGCAGCTAGACTGGAGATTGAGAGATTGAAAACACCATGCCGCAAACAAAACAACAAACACACCAGGATGAGAGTGCGCATCCTGAACACGCCCGGACCTCACCGCGGCCAAGACGGCGCTCATACAAAGACGAAGACAGACAATGGCAGGAAATATGAGTGCTCGACTCGAGAAAACTCGAGCCGAGCACAACATTCTAGACAAGGCAGGACTAGTGTCTGCACTCTGCCACCAAAACAAGAATTAACAAGATCAAAGTGGCAGAATCCTGAGAGTAACTCGCACAGATTTCTGATGAAATGTATTTAAAAGGGAATTATCAGTCACTCGACTGGATTCTACACTCTGGTATCTGCAGATATCCCTGAATATTCAGCTAGTGATATTTTTTGGAGTAATGTAGTATCTCTGTATCAGTAAATATAGTATGATAATACAAAACTTTTCCATTTTTAAATAACATTTAAGTATCTATGTATGTTCTTTTGAGTATTGAGACTGAAGTAAGGATTAACTTCTAAAAAATGAGACTGTATTTTTGAATAAATATATGTATCATAAGAGTTCTCTTTGTAAAACAATAATAAATGCTTATGATTTTATGTATTTTATGGGTTTTAGGCAATCCAGGTACCTGGAGTAACAGTGTTCTCCTGTTTTAACCCACTTTACTATGCCAATGCAGACCAGACCTTCACATCACTTAAACAGGTACAACCTTCACTATATCTACCTGCGTATTCATTTCCATAAGTCTATAAGTCTTTATAACCTGTTTTAAAAGATTTTAATTTGTTTTTATCAGCTTTTAATCACTTTTGTTTTTATTTTCTTATACTTGTCTCTTTTATTCCTGTTTATTTAAAGCAATTTGAAATGTCACTGTGTATGAAATGTGCTATGTAAATAAACTTGCCTTACCTTACCTATGTTTTTCATTTTTATGTGCTAAATATTAAGGCAGTCACCAAAGGCATTAAGGAGAATCCAGAAATGCGTCCTCCGAACCAGCAGGGGGCTTCAAGTGCCCAACACGGTGTGATTCTGGAGCTCAGCGGTGTCACCTTCATGGACTCGGTGGCCATGGGCTCATTGAAATCAGTCAGTGGCACATAAAGCACATAACCACACGCAGAAGTGATTTATTTTTACCGGAGAGGAGCAGAATGTGTTACCCATTACTGACTCTCATTAACTCCTCACCAATGAATAATAGCTGAGATTCTGCATGTCATTGTGTGTGTTTAAGTTTGAGCGCAGACGTGCGTGTCTTACTGCTCTCTCTGGGTCACAGGTGCTGCAGGACTTTGAGAACAAGAAGATTTTGTTTTTCTGTGCTGCATCTTCAGGTTATGCATCTCACACGTTCAATTCTATTTTTATCTGTAATGTGGCTTTCAGTGGAAGTTTAATCATGTTTTACATGTATAAGACGAGACACTGCAAGCATTTTCGTCATGCACATGTCAGTTTAGAGATATAGGGCTTTTAGGGTGAATAGAACATTTCCTAAACATACTTTTAAGTGGTTCCTTTTACTGCACTTTAGCAATAAGTGTCTGTAGAATTCAATTATATACATATTTTAAAGACTTTTCTTTAGAACTGAGCCACAAAATTGTATTAAATTAGAACTTTCATTGACCACACTTTACAGTTTTATTATTATTATCTTCATATTATTCCTTTTTACGTTCATATTTTATAGGTATTAATACATAGTTTACCTCATGATTAAAAAAGACTGTTTGTGATGTTGGAATTTTAAATTATATAAAAGACATTCCCAAAACCCCCTGTTTAAAACCATTTTTTTACCCTACTCACCTGCAGTGTCTTGCCACAATGCATTCATATATTTACTATACAAATATTTTCATTTCCTTTGTCTCTAGATGGTTTACTGTCTCAGATGAAGAGTCATGGTTTAGTTCCAGATCTTCTGTCTCTTTCTTCATTTTTCCCATCAGTGCATCATGCAGTCTTGCATTATCAAGGGCTACAGGTGTGTATGTTTTATAAAAAGTTATTTTACACTGCATTTTTTTGCTCTTTTAGTTTGTGTTGGGCTGTTTTAATTCTGTTCTGATTTAATTTTGCATCTATTTATAGAACATTGGCACAGAAGTTACAGAGTTGTGACCTTTAACGACCTCTTCCTTTAATGAATGATGGCAAACACATGAATCTACAAGAACCCTCATCATGGTGATATGCAGCATCATGGTGATATGACCATGATTAGACAATCTTTTACTATAAAATATAAAGTGTCCTCAAAACATTGTTTACTTCATATCTGTGCATCTGTTATGTAACATTATCATTTATTATTGTCATGTTAAGTTTGGTTAAGGTAAAAATCATTTATGTACAAAACAACATGGAAACCACAAGGAGTTCACCTGAGGGCCTTCAAACGGAACTAGCTCATTGCAGTTCAGTTAATATAATATGATTTTTTCCCCATTTTCTGTTTAATGGAGAGATTTTTTCAGCACATTTCTAAAAATAATAGTTTTAATTACTCATTTCTAATAACTGATTTATTTTATCTTTGCCATGATGACAGTAAATAATATTTGACTAGACATTTTTCAAGACACTTCTATACAGCTTAAAGTGACATCTAAAGGCTTAACTAAGTTAACTAGGTTAACTAGGCAGGTTAGGGTAATTAGGCAAGTTATTGTATAACGATGGTTTGTTCTGTAGTCTATCAAAAATATATATATAGCTTAAGGGGGCTAATAATTTTGACCTTAAAATAGTTTGAAAAAAAATTAAAACTGCCTTTATTCTAGCCAAATAAGACTTTCTCCAGAAGAAAAAATATTATCAGACATACTGTGAAAATTTCCTTGCTCTGTTACACATCATTCAGGAAATATTTAAATAAGAAAAAAATAAATCAAACAGGGGCTAATAATTCTGACTTCAATAATTCTGACTTCGTCACACATATATATATGTGTGTGTATGTATATATATATATATATATATATATATATATATATATATATATATATATATATATATATACATATACACACACACACATATATACACACAAGTGCATTGCTGTAATGTTCTTGTTGTACCCCCAGTGAACTGAACCATAAATGTCATTAGAGGAGACTTTGTTCTCTGGCAGGTGTTGGGGAGAGGAGAGGCCACATTAATATTTAATACAGCTCATCTCTCCCATGTTTACTAGGAAAGCTAATCACATAAACAGACTGACACTAATGTTAACTAACAGAAAACATTTAGTTTACCTTATATATGAGGTCACATTGCAACATGCTTGAATATTTTTGGTTCACATTGTCATCATTATTACATGATTAATTGAATACTGATGACCATGTGAACAGAAAATATTTTTTGTAAGGTAGACAGCCTACAGAAAATGTGTTTTATTAGACTAAATAGAACAATCTCCAGAATTCTAAACATAAATACAAGTGGAAACTGACAAAAAAAACTGAGCAAAGCCAGGAGTGTATTCACACACAGGGCTAGATATAGCAATGAGGCACAGGTGAACACAATACAAAAGGTTGCTGTAGCAACAAATGATTATATATTAGGAAGCTAGTTCAAACTGATCTTTAAACACTCAAACTAAGAATTTGTTTATGTGATAACTGTACTAAAGCAGATTTTATTTCCTTTCGCATTTTTTAAAAAAGCTTACAATTTAGACAAAAGTGTTATCAAAAGAATCCTTTTCAAATAGTTATTGTGTAAATGAATTTCCAAAACATAAAGAGATTTCAGTGTTTAGCCAATAGCTAAAACTTAATCCTAATAATTTTGTCTTTGCACTAATATTATAATATTTTTAGCCTCTTTTATTATCTTTATTCACAGTGTTTGTTGCTAAAAGTTTGCTGCTTTCTTACACTATACATTATGATTTGTTAAATAAAATAAAACCTCTACATTCCCAATTAAAGACAAATCAAGTCAAAACAAACACCTCACGTGAGAGTCAAACATCCACTTTTAACGCACTTCACTCATGTAAAACCACATGGTTCGGCAGAAGGAACATGAAGTTTTCTATCTAATCAGACTAAGATAAGCTGGCATTAGTCTTTAGTGTGAAGGTGTCCGACACTGAAACCCCCCTCCCCCCTCCTCTGTCTTTTTGGGACTTTGCTCCCCATATGAACACATTAGAATTCTATCAGTGAGTGTGTGAATGGATCAGATGGATATTGGAAAGGACAGGATACACAGCCTGTTATAAAAGAAAAGAGCCCGGGACGTTAATCAATCCATTAAAGCTCAGAGCTTCACTGCACCACCATCAGATCTCACGAGAATCACTGGAGAACATCCTTCAGATCTGTTTCCAAGGACAGTCTGGATTAGATTTTAATTGTGAGCACATGCTTTTGGGATTTGTATTTTGGAGCTGATTTTTCTTTTTAGAAGAGTCGTTTTATGAAAGTTTAGATCCACATTTGGGACTAAGACAGGCTTCAAAAATGGAAGAAGACATGAAAGACTGTGAGCTCAGGAAGAGAGTCCCATATCACATCCAGAGAGAAGTGCTGGATGAGCTCAGCGTTGACCAAGTCGCTGAGAAATCAGATTTCAACATTTCAGTGAAAGAAAAACTCAAGGATGCAGTCAGGTGTGTCAGTATTGGCTTTTGTTTTTTTTTTTAGACTTTGTAAGTGTGATGAACCAATATCAGAAAGTATTGTAAAATTGTGATTCAGATTATTCTCTTATACATATTTTTGTAATATAATGCTTTTTATAACAGTTTGTAGAAACTTAATTTGAGTAAATAATTCCAAAAATCTAAATGCATTTTAAAAATTGTAAATCAGATCATGAACTTAAGCATTAATGCTTTTTTTGTGAAAGTTGGAGAAACATTTAAGCTTAAGAAGTGAAATCTAAGAGTATTCGGAGAAATCATAATTCAGATGCACAATTTTAAAATGTAATACTTTTCTCCATGAAAGTTTATAGAAGAATAATTAAGTTTTATTTTCCAACGTCTTTGTGTTTAATTTGGTACCTTGATTATTTCATTTAATTTGCTACCAAAGTTTGCATAAAAGCCTGATGATCGTGTTATTCAACATCATTTTGAAAAGGATTTTTCATAGAAGTAATAAAGTCTCAATTTATCTTGTTCTCTTTGTTCATCAGGTGTACAGGCCCAAAGGCTAAAAGCTGTTTCCTATCCTTTGTTCCTCTCCTGGCTTGGCTCCCTAAATACCCATTTCGAGAAAATGCTATTGGAGATCTAATATCAGGAATCAGTGTTGGAATCATGCACCTGCCTCAAGGTCCAACACGTGCACAACACTTGCCCGATATTGACCTAATCAACAACAACACAAACAATCCTCATGTGTTTTGTTTGCAGGTATGGCATATGCTTTGCTGGCTGCCGTTCCTCCTGTTTTTGGCCTTTATTCGTCCTTCTACCCCATTCTTATATACTTTATATTTGGAACGTCCAAACACATCTCTGTCGGTAAGTAGCTCTCTTTCATTTGTATTGAAAGAGGAGGAGTTCTGCTTGTAGTGAAAAAAAATCTCAATTTGCAGGCTCTTGTGTCTTTTTATTTATTTTTGATTATAGTGTTTGCAGACATAGGAAAACAAAGAACAGACAAACAAACCCATCATGTAACAATAGTATGTGCCTCTCATGTCATTTTAAACTTATATATTTCTATGCAATACAAAATAAGATAATTGACGAATACTAAATACTATAAAACTGCAGGTTAGCAAGGAAATTTTCACAGTATGTCTGATAAAATTTTTTCTTCTAAAGAAAGTCTTATTTGTTTTATTTTGGCTAGAATAAAAGCAGTTTTTAATTTTTTAAAAGCTATTTTAAGGTAACAAATTATTAGCCCCCTTAAGCTATTCTTTTTTTCTCTATTGTCTACAGAACAAACCACTGTTATACAATAACTTGCCTAATTACCCGGACCTGCCTAGTTAACCTAATTAACCTAGTTAAGCCTTTAAATGTCAATTTAAGCTGTATAGAAGTGTCTTGAAAAATGTCTAGTAAAATATTATTTACTGTCATCATGGCAAAGATAAAATAAATCAGTTATTAGAAATGAGTTATTAAAACTATTATGTTTAGAAATGTGTTGAAAAAAATCTTCTCTCCATTAAACAGAAAAATAAACGGGCTAATAATTCAGGGGAACTGTATAATAACTTTAACTGATAAATATATCAGTAATTAATTAAATAATTAATTTGTTATTAGTAACTAAGTTATGGTAAATAATAATTTTTTGATTTTAATGCAACAATGTGCACCTTTTGTAAAACCACTTTGAAACAATAATTATTGTGAAAAGCGTTATACAAAAGAGCTAAATTTAATTGAAGAATAGTTCATTTTTTCACCAATCAATCTTTTCTATGCAAACAGTTCTCAATATAATTATTATTTTATGAAATGTAATAAATATTAAAGATATAAATAATACAAATACAATTCAAGTAATAAAATTGCTTTATTTCAAGTCTTCCAACATCCTAGTTTTGTGTGACTTTTACTTACATGACAAAGGTGTACTTAAATGTTGAATTTATGAATTTATTTAAGTTTTGTGTACAAGCAACATCCTCCCATTCACTTATGCATGCTAAAAAACTTCAGTTCATAGAATTTATATACTGCTACTCTCTGATGAGTAAAAGCATCTGCTAAATTAATACATTTATAAATATCACACATATCCTTTTAAATGACAAATGCTCTATTATGCATACCAGGCCAGTAATTGGCAGCGCCACTTTGTAAAGAAACACTATGTGGCCTTTTGTCAGTTGTCTGCATTTGTTGTTTTGGTTGAACCTGTTCATGCCTATATACTGAACATTTCAAGAGTTCACACTTAGATATGCTTGACGCTATTAGCAGGTTTGGCATGCTGTCCTGGGAGAGAACCCTGAGCTCAGAGATAATTGAGCCCAGGGCTCCCGCCTGGTCAATAAGCATATAAGGGGGTCCAAGATCAGGAAGGGCTTGAAAGCTCCACCGACAAAGGGAGGAAAAGGAGGAGATGAGGTGGAAGGCGGGATTCTTCCAAAACGAAGTAGTAGGGTGAAATCGGTCTATTTATTGTAAGCTTGAGTCAATCTGATTGGATTATTGCTGATTAAGGATGAGAGGCCAGCCTGGATCAATCATATCACATGCTCCTCTCAAAATTAGTTTGTAAAACTACACGTATATTGTCAGTGTTTTTACAAAATTAAAATAGATTAAAAGTATATAAAGAATATTATTTTTTAAAGAATATCAGGTCCCCATAATGCAGTCGATTTGCTAAAATGCATCAAAAACGTTTTAGTTGAAAATGGTTTTGTGTAAATATAGCCTCACTGATGATCCTTATCTCCGCTTCAATTTTTAAAGAGAAAATAGTGCCGTTTAAAACCTCTCATGTCATACCTATATAACGTTTTCTGGCAGAAAATATGACTGAAAACATTATTCTATATTTCTTCCATTTTTGAGTGAATTATCCCTTCAAATTCCTCTGTACAGTTCATTCACACAAACATGATGTAGTAAAACAAAGAGGGATGCATTTTCTCATATTCTCATATCTGTCTCCAGGTACATATGCAGTTATGAGTGTTATGATTGGCAGTGTGACAGAGCGTTTGGCTCCAGACTCAGACTTCACGTTCCCAGGAAATGAAACCAACAGCACCTATATAGACTTTGGCAGCCGTGATGCAGAGCGGGTCAAAATCGCTGCCACTGTCACTTTCTTATCTGGCATTTTCCAGGTAGGCTTTCTGTTTTTGAAGTATGCTCAGCTCTGAAGGTGTGTTTGTGACTAAAGTATTTCTGTGGCATCTGTGTGTTTGTAGTTGCTCCTCGGGGTCGTGCGCTTTGGCTTTGTGGTGACGTATCTCTCAGAGCCATTGGTGAGATCTTATACGACAGCGGCTGCCATACATGTCATTGTGTCTCAGCTCAAATATTCCTTTGGCATCAATCCACATCGATACAGTGGACCTTTGTCTCTCATATATGTGAGTATGATTATACAGCAGTTTATTTCATGTACATAATGGTTCTAGAGTACCCTTTGTTTAGTGGAAAAACTGATCAAAATGAGACAGCAAGAAACAGCACAAAGAAAGATGACTAACATTTATACAGGGTAAAGAAGCCAAAGATTAGAATACAGGCCATTGCTTTGAATGACCTTATCAGATCTGTGGCTACAGGACTAGTAGACAGCACTAGTTTCTTCACAGGGCATCACTACGTTTAGCTTTGTTTCTATCTACAGATGCATATTAGATATATGCACAAAACTTGAACATTGCATTAAACTTCTGTTAATAAAGCACCATTTCCATTCAATGAGTCAAAGAGAACCAAAACATCACTGCCGGATAAACTGGCATCAAATATTTACAAGAAAAAAGGCATTAGCTGTGATATGAGAAGCCACTGTGGGCCTAATTACTTGCCTCAGAAGACGAGGACAATATGCAATGAACATGCAGTGGCATTTGGGGGTGCAAGACCACTCTTTGGAGCGCAGCCCTAAGACAATTTCTAGGGCATAACAGCGACCCATTGTGATTATGCACTTTGGCTAAGAGCCTATTTTTAAAATCACATTTTTAATAGGCATTTTGCAGTTGTTTTGGTAAATGTGTTTCCATCATAGTTTCTGTGCATTTGTTCTTATTAGATAAAAAGTTTGTCATATTTCAGAATCAGAATCAGAATCAGTTTTATTGCCAAGTGTGCTTCACACACACAAGGAATTTGTTTTGGCTACAGAAGCTTCCAGTGTACATAAAGTGACAAGTGACAACACAAAATAAATATGAAAAAAATAAAATAATAATAAAAATGATAAACATTAAACAGACGCGGTTAGTGAAGAAACCTGGATGTTGAGTTGTATGTACAGATTGTTATAAATATACAGGTTATAAGGTGCTGTGTACAAGTGCGAATGTAGAAAGTATTGCATTGTATATTGATATAAGGTGCTGTGTACAAGTGCGTATGAGAAAGTATTGCACATATTTATTGCACAGTAGGGGAATATTTAACTGTTCATAAGGTAGACAGCCTGAGGAAAGAAACTTTTCCTGTGTCTGGCCGTTTTTGTGCTCGTTGCTCTGAAGCGCCGACCAGACGGTAACAGTTCGAACAGGTAGTGTGCTGGGTGTGAGGCGTCCAGAGTGATTTTGCGAGCCCTTTTACTCACTCTGGAAGAGTACAGTTCTTGAAGTGTAGGAAGGGTAGTGCCAGTGATTCGTTCAGCAGTCCGGACTATTCGCTGTAGTCTACGGAGGTCGGTTTTGGCAGCTGAGCCGAACCAGACGGTGATTGAAGTGCAGAGGATGGATTGGATGACAGCTGAGTAGAACTGTACGAGCAGCTCCTGTGGCAGGTTGAACTTTCTCAGCTGACGAAGGAAGTACAGTCTCTGCTGGGCTTTCTTCACAATAGAGTCTATATGAATGTCCCACTTCAGATCCTGAGAGATGGTGGTGCCCAGGACCCTGAATGACTCTTCTGCAGCCACAGTGTTGTTCATGATGGTGAGTGGGGGGAGTGCAGGGGGGTTTCTCCTGAAGTCCACTATCATCTCCACTGTTTTTAGCGTGTTCAGCTCCAGGTTGTTGTATCTGCACCATAACGCCAGCCGCTCCACCTCCTGTCTGTATGCAGATTCGTCACCGTTCTGGATGAGGCCGATAACAGTAGTGTCGTCTGCAAACTTAATGAGTTTGATGGAGGGGTCTTTTGCAGTGCAGTCGTTGGTGTACAGGGAGAAGAGCAGTGGGGAGAGAACACATCCCTGGGGGGCACCAGTGCTGATGGTGCGGCTGTCGGATGTGATTTTGCCCATTCTGACTAGCTGTTGTCTATCTGTCAGAAAGCTGGTGATCCATTGACAGACAGAGCTAGGAACAGAGAGCTGGGCCAGTTTGTACTCAAGCAGTGATGGGACGATGGTGTTAAAGGCAGAACTGAAGTCCACAAACAGAATCCTTGCGTAGTTCCCTGGTTTGTCCAGATGTTGTAGGGTATAATGCAGTCCCATGTTGACTGCATCATCCACAGACCGGTTTGCTCTATAGGCGAACTCCAGGGGGTCCAGCAGGGGTCCAGTGATGTCCTTCAGATATGCTAGCACCAGTCTTTCGAATGACTTCATGGCCACAGATGTTAAGGCCACAGGTCTGTAGTCATTCAGTCCTGTGATCTTTTCCTAAATGTATGTACATCTTGGAGGTTCCATTGAACTTTGAGGTTATTCAATGCTACAAAATATGCATAAATTAGGTGGATGAAAATATATATCTCTCACAGGACATCAATAGTCTTTCACAGGGCATCACTAATCTCGATCACTGCTCTGCTGTGATCTTTTCTTCATTCTCTTGCAGAGTTCTGTGATTGTAATGGGTTTTGTAGCCATAACTTTGTTGCCAAGGATTTTCCACAGATTTTCAATCAGGTTTAGATCAGGACTCTGAGCCGCCATTTCATTTTCAGTGTTTTCAGCTTCAAATAACTGCTTTACCCATTTTGCTGTGAAACAGGGTTCATTGTGCTTTTATACAAATGTAGATGGAGCTTCTGATACAAGTTCACACTTTCATGAAGCTGTAAAAGAGTCCAAATTTCTGCAGAAAACATCCCCAAACCATGGCACTTTTAACTGACTTCTTTACACACCTTTGTATTTAAATGTATGTTGTGTTTACTACCTCATAGTGGAGGGGTTATTACTTGCACTTGTAAACTATGGATGAAGTATAAAGCTTTTCTTTATTTTCTTTCTCTCTCCAGACAGTCATCGAGATTTGTGCATTGCTTGGAAAGACCAACATCGGTACTCTGGTTGTCAGCATTGTAACTATTGTTGGCTTGATCATTGCAAAGGAACTCAGCGCATTGGCTGCAAAAAAAATTCCTATTCCGATTCCAGTTGAGCTGATTACTGTGAGTGACATCATTCAGTTAGACACACAAACACATGCATAAACATATTTATATAGTCTTTTGAGAATATACATACACACTAAGTCTATATACAGTTGAAGTCAGAATTATTAACCCCCCTGTTTTTTTTTTCTCAATTTCTGTTTAACAGAGAATACTTTTTCAATACATTTCTAAACATAATAGTTTGAATAAAATATTATTAATTAAAACATTTTGAATAAAGTGACATTTAAAGGCTTAATTAGGTTAATTAGGTTAACTAGGCTGGTTCAGGTTATTAGGCAAGTTATTGTATAATGATGGTTTGTTCTGTAGTCGAAAAAATAAATAGCTTAAATATCTAAAAGTTTTGACCTTAAAATGTTATTTAAAAAATCAAAAAACGCTTAAAAAAAAAGCCGAAATAAAACAAGAAGGGACAGAAGAAAAAATATCATCAGACATACTGTGAAAATGTCCTTGCTCTGTTACACATCATTTGGAAAATATTTAAAAAAGAATAATAAATTAAAAGAGGGACTAACAATTCTGACTTCAACTTTATATATATATATATATATATATATATATATATATATATATATATATATATATATATATATATATGTATATATATATATATATATATATTTATATATAATATATTTTTTCAAAATATATATAGCGATATTGTTAGACTGCCCGCTTTCGTTCAAATTACACCAGAGTTACCGACTGCTCCTGCAATTTATTCAGAAATGTATTCCCGCATCGCAACAAATCTTGTCGGGTCCCGCGGCTCCCACGGTACAGCAGCGGGAATGCAGACCTCTAGTTTGTATTTACCACATCTACTTTCTTGTTTGGTCGAAACCCGAAATACTGCCAAACTGCAGAGGGTGTTTTCTTTTTCGAGACCAGGTCACTTGGTGCGCGACTCGCCATCTTAACTCAACTCTCTCTCTCTCTCCTCCACTGTCTCACACTGTCCCGTGATGACAATCACGTATACGCATTTTTAGGTATTAAATAAGTAATATTTAATACTTGTCTCTTATATAAGTGCATTGTTTTTTATGATGGTATAACAGTATTGAAACTGACACTGTTGCTATTTTTAGATCCCGCGGTATACCATATTACCATATTACCGGCCAAAGCTAATATATATATATGTATGTGTATGAGTGTGTGTGTGTATATATATTAATATAAATGTGTGTGTGTGTATATTATATATATGTGTGTGTGTGTGTGTGTGTGTGTGTGTGTGTGTGTGTGTGTGTGTGTGTGTGTGTAAATGAATATATGTCTTAATTGCACACTATGAAAAACAGTCGTTTAAACCTAAATTTGGGTAAATTATGTACAAACCCCACCACCTGGTTAAACTTTAAATAAAATTTTTACCCAGTGGTTGGGTTTGTCTATATATCACCCAAATTTGCATTTGAACATCTCAGCATTTGCAGTGTTTGCATTATTGACAAACCCTTACCTCATCTTAAATTTTAATATTTTGTCTATTAAAAGTGTCAGTTTTGCTTGCTTTATAGATCATAGTATGTTCTCTTGCTTAGAGAGTAACTTAAAGCTTTCATTTTGCTGTGTGTCTAGATTATTATAGCTACTGTGGTATCATGGTATATGGATTTGAAGACCATTTACAAAGTCGAAGTTGTTGGCGAAATCCCATCAGGGTAAGTCTAATACACAATTTTGCAGCCTAAATACAACACATTTGCATTTGGGTCATCAAATTTTGGTGTCTACATGAAATGAAATGTACAAATTACTGTATGTAACTTAAATTTACTGATTTTACATAAATAAAAATCATATTAAAGTGTCTGATTTAAAGTTTGAAGGCACGTTTTTGAAAGAAAATGTACAAATCTGGTTAAAATAATGTCACAACATACTTTGCAAATACAGTTTGTAAAAATGAGAGAACATAATTATTCTGTACTTATTATTATGAAATGGGTGATTATGTGCTATTTTATTACATTTTAAACGGATAAAGACATCTTGCTGATTGAACCTAGAGGTTTTAAGGATAGTGGAAAAGATTTGGAGCTGCACTCTGATCCTTAAATAAAGCCCTGTACTATATCATCAAATAATAATTGTTCTAAATATGCCGGATGAAATTTTTGTCATGTTAAATATGTTTGATATTTATCATTTTTACTCCAAAAGGTATTATCAAATTATAACATACAGTATGGGGATAAATAAACATAGTTCAACAACTTCAGCAACATCTTGTCCATATAATCATCTGTATCTCTTCTTCTGATTGTAGTCTGCAGGCTCCAGTGGCACCCAAGGTCTCACAGCTGGGCTCAATGGTCGGGGATGCTTTTGCACTGGCAGTGGTTGGTTATGGCATTGCTATTTCCCTGGGGAGAATTTTTGCCCTCAAATATGCCTACAAAGTTGACAGTAACCAGGTAAGAGACTCTTAATGCATTTTCTTTTTGAGTGTGTATAAACATGATGCTTTTTCAGGCTGTCATAAACATGCTCAGGCTGAATATTAAAAGGTAATAATCTTGTAAATAGTGTTCAGGTTCCTAAAAGTTTTCCTTTATTAAACCTGAAAATGTTGTCATGTAACATTACATTTAGTTTGTCTGGATATGTTGATTTGATTTGAAAGTGACAGCATGCGTTTTTTTGTTCGCTTTTAATAAATCACTAAGCACCCCTGATTAGTGATTTATTAAATGATTTTTCTGCTGAAAATGTTTTTAATGTGTTACTTGACAAAGAAAGTCACCAATGTCATGGATGATCTATCTTTTTAGGATGTCTTTCAGTGCAAACACAAATGAACAAACTATCAGTCTACAGCAGACAGGATGTATCTTTAAATTCAGGAAAAAAGGGTCATGAATTTACAAAAACTGCCATTACGCAACATTTTCCGGGATTTTAGATCTTACTTTTAAGCTCAGTTAAACTGAATGTTTTTGTTTATTATTTCATCATTAATCTACACACTTTTTTACACAGATTTTCATATGTTTAGAAACTTGCCTGTTTGAGCATCTTATGTTCTTCTCCTATTCAGGAGCTCATAGCGCTGGGTCTGTCTAATTCCATTGGAGGCCTGTTCAGCTGTTTTGCCATCAGCTGCTCTATGTCTCGCAGTATGGTGCAGGTCAGCACAGGGGGGAAATCACAGGTGAGAACATCAGCAAAGTGACATCATTTCCTTTTCCACTATAAAAAATAGACAAAAAGGCGACAACACCAAAGCTCCAAAAATATTATTTACTTAAAAAAATCGCAAAGCATCTGACATTTTGAGCGCACCGGCTCCTCATCAGACAATATTGATCACATGATATTACACATTGGGCCCTATCATACACCTGGCGCAATAACGTGTAAGACGTGTTTGACGCAATTTGTTGCTATTTTCAGGCCAGCGCAACCCTAGATTTCATGTTTTACAGCACTTTATTTAAATAGTAAATCCATTTGCCCCACTTTGTGGACTCATGGGCGTGCTGGTCTATAATGGAGGTGTGTTAGAACGCATTGTTGGCGTGTTACTATTTTGAGGAACTGCAATAGGCCGCGCCACTGATCAACTGAAAGCTAGTCTAAAGTCTAGCGCAAAGTGAGTTAGTTATGCACATATGCAGATCCAAGCGCTTAATACACACAGGATGTACAGCAATACACAAATATCTTTACATATGAAAAAATTAAAGAATTAAAATGTTACAGAAATTATTATTTTCTACATAAATCTAAAAACCACTGCCTCCATGCCTTCTTTATCCCTTGGTTGAGCGTGGGATGGGGCGCTTTTTTCAGTTTATTTATGACAATTTGTATTTGTATAATGTTATTAATACTTTTATTATGAGTATTATTCATTTTATGCATATTTATATTTTAAATTTGGAGACGTATGCATCACCATATAGGACATAAGAATAGAACGTGTGTTTGGATAAAACTCAGTTTTTTGACCACACTTCGTTATTATTGCTCATTTACTTGTTTTCTGGAATTGAGAAATAGTTTTGAAACAAATCTTTATGCCTAACAAACTAAATTAAACATGTAGGCTAATGAATGTCTTCAGTGGAAAGTGTACAACACCGTTTCCTTACTCCACGAAAGTAAAGGAGTAAAGTAAAGAGTAAAATAAGAGGGCGAATAGAGGAGGCTCATTCTTTATCCTCGCGCTGCAGATGGTCTGTTGAACTATTTTCTTGCTAGTGAAGCATTCAGTTTTTCACTTACCAAGTCCGTCATATAAATAGCAAATGCACCATGGCGCGACACAATTGACTTTTATATATATGGGTGTATATATATATATATATAGTGTATGGGTGCGTGCCCCAGTAGAGCTTTATGTCTAGCAACGCCCCTGGTCATTACTAAATCAATTACAAGGATTTTACCATTCATAACAATTTACAGTAACTGTCACAAATTTAAAATACTTTTATACAAGTAATTACTATATTATTTTGATAGTATTTTTTCTGTTTTTTTTCTATATATATATATATATATATATATATATATATATATATATATATATATATACTTTTATTAATTATAAATATATATTTAAAAAATATATATATATATTGCATGAATATTAATTTCATTTGAAGGAAATTCTATAGACTATTCAATAAAATACAAAACAGATGTTTTATAGAATTATCTTGACACATGGCAAAGAATTAGGTTTATTAAGTCTTACCTCTCTGTCTCGTCATCCCTCCTTTTTGCTTCATACAAAAAATCTATCAGGAGGCATGCTTAGTACGATCACCATCATATTGTTTAAACTTTAGTTTTGTCGACTTGCAAAACAAAAAAGACTGTTACGCCTGCTTTTTTGGCGTGCATGTTAACTACCGGGACTCGCACCGGCAAAAGAGCAGCGCGTGCGAGAGGCGCGCGGGTTCTCTGCGCACACGCGGAGATGTGTCAGTTTGCTTTTTGATTAAACACATTGCTTTCACCAGCGTTGGTTCGGTTGCACATAGAGAATAATGTATTTATTTCGGAATTACCAGTCTTAATGAATACACTTGCATATGAAGTAAATCATATCTCAATGCATTTACTGGGGCACTGGAGATTTTTACTGGGGCACGTACCCCATTAAATTGGGTCTAGCGACACCCCTGGTAATGACAATAATTAAAATAAAAAGTGTTGTTAAAAATGAGTTATTTTCTGTGAAATTAGCATTTTTCCTCCAGTCTACCCAGTTCAGTACTGAGTAGACATGCATGGTTTGATGAGTGGCTGATTTATTTTTATGTGGAAGTTGAAATCCTCTCTCTGTCAATCTCTCAGGTTGCAGGAGCGATTTCTGCTCTGGTGATTCTGGTGATCTTGTTAAAGATTGGAGAACTCTTTGAGGAGCTGCCAAAGGTTAGCTGCTGCTGAATCTGCTCTTGTCATCATATCTGTGCTCAATTCATGAATATATTAATGCGTCTGTTTACATAGATATTCACAGACATGTGTGCGCTGGTCTGTTTAGGCAGTGCTGGCGGCTATAATTTATGTAAACCTGCAAGGCATGATGAAGCAGTTTGGAGACATCTGCTCTCTCTGGAGGACCAACAAAGTGGATATGGTAAGAGAGAGAGGAGGAGATGGAGAAGGAGGGAGCAAATCTTATGCAACACATTAAAAATAGACCTATACATAAACAAAATAGGACAGAGAGCAGGAGGGAGTGAATAGATTGACAGAAAGAATGAAGGGGGAAATAATTGATGCTTCGCCTATTATTCTCTGTGTTGTTTGTCTGTTTAGGTGGTGTGGGTGATGACTATGATCCTGACCATTTTGTTTAATCCAGACATGGGACTGGCTGCATCTATCGCCTTCTCCATCCTCACCGTGGTCTTCAGAACTCAGCTGTGAGTGACAGAAAGCACATACACAGAGCTGGAAGATTTCACAGATACACACTCAATTGTGCCACTTGCATCACATTCTTATTGTAGATTCTGTGCAAATGATCAGAAATGTAGGCACATTTTCAAACATCCTCTGCAAGCACACCCTTTCTGAAGAGTATTCTTAAAATTAATACATTTTTATGGGGATACAATGGAAAGAACTAACAGGTAGGGGTATAAATAAAAAAATACTTACTGTTTGGTAATATACTAATTAATAAAAAATATAAATAATAAAAAACAATATTGACTAACATAAAATGTGCAAATCCTTATTAGTAAACAACTAATTTGAGGTACTATAGCAGGGCAAAGAAAAAAAGGAAATATAAATAATTAAAAAATGAAATGCATCAATAGAAATTACCTTTGTCATTTCCGTGTTTCTGTTTCAGATGAACTGACAATTTTGTGTATTGTAAAAAGTGTTACCTGCAGTAGCCAAATGCTGTGGGAAAATACATGGAGATAAAAAATGGCTAACAAACAGAAGACGGGCTATATTTTAATGATCTAGGCACAAAGTCTAAAGTGCATGGTGCAAAACCATTAAGGGCATGTCTGAATCCACTTTTAAACCAATCAGAGTCTCATTTTCTATTCCTTTTAAAAGTCAGTAGGGTCGCGCCATGGCACATTTGCTATTTACATGTCAGACTTTGTAAGTGGAAAAACTGAACGCTTCACTAGCAAGAAAACAGTTTAACAGACCATATGCAGCGCGAAGATAAAGAATAAGCCTCCTCCATTCGGCCTCTTCACTTTCTCTGTATTTTACTTTTACTCTTTATTCTACTCCTTTACTTTCATGAAGTAATGAAATAGTGGGGTGCGTACACTGAAGACATCCATTATGCCTCATTCACACTGTCAGAGACTTTGTAGCTGCCTGTTGCTTTGGGTGGCGATCTGCTGCAAACACAGGTCTGTATAGGTCTACAGCACGAATACAAACACCCTCTGAGCAAACTGAGAGAGGATCACGTGAACTATATTGGTGCTCCTACTGGCTGTCATAGCAGCCTTTACTTGAGCTTTGTCTGTCTGTCTTGATCTTAAATACAAAAGTAGGAAATACATTCACATCAGACAGCAAAGACCAAGTTTTTTCTTTGTCTCCTAGCCTTCTACTACTTTTAAGTGTAACATCAGTACATCATATATATCATTTGATCAAGTCATACTGATGTATTTTTACACCGCTATTAACTGTAGCAACAGCCAAATATTTGCGTTTAGCTTAACTGTAAAGCAGAAACTATGCAAGTTTGGTCTCTTAATCAAACCCCAAACATTTCATCATATTCCTCAATATAATAAAAGGCACTGCTAAATCATACTGTTATTATGGTATTATAAATTATGATTGGTTTTACCTTATTTATCTCTGTGCATTTTAGCAGGTCTTCAAATTTTTGCCTGCACTGAATTTCTATCTCCATGTACTGCCTCAGCCACTGGCTAAACACCCCCTGGCTTAGCCTGCCTTTAACCTGACAGCAGCTCAATTCTTGCTTCTGGTCAAGCTGGAAAGTGATCAAATACTTTCAGTGTGCCTTTAAGTCTCACAATGTGCACACCTTTAAGTGAAGTAAACCCATGACTGAAATACTTATAGCTGATAGTTAATGAACAATAAATTCTGAGAAAATTTATTTTGACAAAAATTAATTGAGATTATAATAGCCAGTCTTCTGTTTCACTGAAGTCCACAGAAAATCCAGAGAAAAACCTTTTTTTGAATGTCATATTACATTTCCTTTGAGTTCCCTGAGCTTGGCCATATGTACCATGGGCTTAGTGTCTGAAATAAAGTCCTGTTCTGGACAGCATTGATATTAAATGAATGAAAATTCTCTGTCTGTCTCTCCTTGTTTTGACATCTTCTTACCTGTACCCCCCCCTTCCGCCTCTCTCTCTTTCTGCAACAGACCAAAATACTCCATCCTTGGGCAGATTCCTGGCACAGACATTTACAAACCAGTAGAGGACTACAATCAGGTGACCACAGCCATGATAACACCAACACCCATACCATCATTATTATAGTACAGACTAACTGGAAACTTTATTAGGTACACATTACTGGTACTATAAGTTACATCACTTTCGTCTTCAGAACTGCCTTAATTCTTCATAGCACTGATTTAACAAAGTGCCAGAAACCTTCATCAGAGTTTTTGGTACAAACTGACTGGAAAGAATCAGAGAGTTGCTGCAGATTTTGTTAGGGTATGTTCAATCTAAAATTTTGTTTAACGCTTTACACATTTTATTTAAACAACAAGGGTGTTGTACACTTGTGAAGTGGTTGAGCTGGAATTACGGCAAAGTTCATCCAAAAATGTTATCATGAAATGTCATCATTTCTGCGTTCTTAATGAAAAACCTGCCATACTACTCCTTGATCATCTGTTCCATTACTGTCACATATTTGCAAGGTCATGACATATATCTGCTTTACTATTTGCTTAAATGTTCTCCTGGGGTGTCGGAATGAGTAGTTTCAATAGTTGCTGTAAGTTCCTGGTTATAAAAAGCATCTAAAATATGTTAAAGAGTTTCGCTGCAGCTAATCAGGGGCATAAAACTTGTTCTTGTGAATGTTTTTATATTTTGGTAAATGTGTGGGGGTGCGTGCGTGTCTGTATATATATATATATATATGTTTGTGTGTATATATATATATATATATATATATATATATATATAAATATGACATAATTACAATGACATAATAACTAGGCAGAACTGTTGTGTGTGTGTGTGTGTGTATATATATATATATATATATATATATATATACCCCATATATATATATATATATATATATATATATATATATATATATATATATATATATATATATATATATATGAAGAGTTCAGATGCAAAAACCTTTGTTTGAAAATTTCATCGAAAATGAACATTATTCTCATCCTTCTTTTGTTTATGTTGAGATATTTCACTTTAAAGACTGGGAAAAGGACTCTGATAAAAATGCTCATTTTTTGCATCTAAACTCTTCATATATATATATATATATATATATATATATATATATATATATATATATATATATATATATATATATATATATATATATACATACATACAATAAATACATACATACAATAAATACGAACAGTAAATTTATTTTGGATTAATCGTAATTAATCTTTTGACAACACTAACATATATATGAGCATTGATAAAATTGCTTAAAACTTGTCAAATATGTATTACTTTGTTATCTCTGTGTTTTCCAGGTTAAGGAAATTCCTGGTATTACGATTTTCCGTTCATCTGCAACATTGTACTTTGCTAATGCTGAAATGTACATCGATGCCCTCTATGAGAAGGTAGACACGCATTAACAACCCTACATGTGTACACTCTCATAAATATTCATTCACACACATTTACATAGCCAGCACTAAACAGGCAATTATCCCAAACATACAATCTAACATAAGCATTAACTGTGAGATTAGACCAATCAAGCTACATACAAGCAAAACACCCACAAGTCAGGACTTTCATTCATGATTAAAGAGAAAAAAAACTCTGTTTGTATGCAGACTGGTGTAGACGTGGCTAAACTTCTCTCACACAAGAAAAAACTGGAAGCAAAAAGACTGCGAAAAGAAAAGAAAGCTGCCAAGAAAGCAAAAAAAGAGGCCAAGAAAAGAGCAAAAGAAGCTGCACGTCAAGCGAAGGTCTGCTATTGACAATAATACACTACTCTATGTATAATATGGATGTTTATTTGTTGGTTTTATTCCAGTTACGTGTCTATATATATTCTAAAAACTCGCTGTTTTTAACCAGGAAGAGCCAGTGTTTTCAGACACAGAGGAAAGTGAGGAAGAGCCGGAGTTGGCGTCACACTCACAGACTAATGGGAATGTGCATGAGCTCTCATTTAAAGAGCCAAAAGATGTGGTTGTATTGGAAGCAGGGCCTTATACTGACCCGGACACACCACTTCCAAAGGCAATCGTTCTTGACCTGAGTCCAGTGAACTTTCTGGACACAGTTGGTGTGAAGACGCTACGCAATGTGAGAGAGAATCTGTACTGAATAACTGCTTTCTAATAGTTTCATATGTTTTAATCCTGATTGTTTAAACCTTTGTTTATTGGCAGATCTATAAAGATTATGGAGAGGCTGGTGTGCAGGTGTACTTGTGTGGCTGCCAGAGTGAGTAACCAATACATAATATATAACCAATACATACCAAAGAGTTTGATCTACAGTACAGTATATACACTCTTTGGTAAATGTAGATGTTCTTTCAGTGAACAGTTCTTTAAGGCAAAGTTCATCCAAAAATTTAGATTTACCCACTGTTTACTCACCCTCAAGTGGTTCCAAACCTTTATATTTTTCAATTTTTCTGATAAACAAAAGGGAAGATGTTTTGAAGAATGGTGGTCGTTGACTTCCATAGTAGAAAAAAAAACATGACTACTGGATTTCTACTTTATCCAAAATATCTTTTGTGTTCAACAGAAGAAAGAAACCCACACACATTTGGAACAACTGCAGGATGAGTAAAATATGACAGCTTTATAATGAGAAAAGTCAGGTGCTCCTTTAAAAGAAGCATTATCAAGGCCATGTTATGGTTGTCAGCCTTAATTTCAGTCTTTAATATTGTTTTTCACACTGTTTAGTCATTTAGGGGTGAGATAGATAACCACATCCTTTAACATTTCACATTGTGGTCTAAAAATGTACCTTTGTTTAATATTTCAATATCAGGCTATGAAGCTATTTGATAACATGGAAATACACCTATTAATAAAAAACTGTTAAGTAAAATATTAACAGATAGTTTTTTACATAGCCTTCAGATTTGTCACAGTGATTGTTCTACAAGTGCAATTCATAAGAAAAAGTTTGAACATTGCCATCCAAACTGTGCATAAATTAGATTGTGAGTGAAAAAGACTGAAATATATCTCCAAATGGACAAAATACATTTAAATCAAGGCCCAAGCCATTTTGTGGTTGTGGTTACATTGTGTCTTTAGGTTTGAACTTAAAATGACTATATGAACACCAAGTGAACCAGGAATAAATGTGTAATTTTCTTGTCAAAACCAACTGAACTAGAAAAAATGCAGTGTTCGTATGCAAAAACCTCTAAGTGCCATCTGAAAAAAAAACAAATTTTCTCAGGCTTCTGTCTGTAGGTTTAGTAATTACACCTTTATGTCGATGAGTTGGTTATTTTCATTGCCTTTAATATGCCCCTTTTTCAAGATGTAATATAAGTCTCTGATATGCCTAGAGCAGAGATGCCCAAAGTAGGGCCCGCGGGCCAAGGTTGGCCCATTTTAACCTTTGATTTGGCCCACCATCCCATCTAAGAATGAGAATGATAGAGAAGGTTGGGACAGATGCCTTAAAAGACATCGTTTTTTATAATTTTACGTAACCTTTTTTTTTTGTTTGATTGTTTTATTGCTGAGCCACCAAAAAAACATGTTTCAATCTAATGTTGTAAATTAATCAGATTTTTAAGAATGTAAATAATGTCACTCTACGGATAGAGGACTATGCAGAAGATATCAGTAAGCAAATCAAGGCAAAAACTAGTGTAACCTCATTCTGTTATAAATTAGATTGTTTTTGTTTTTACTGTAATAAGTTCATTATGAAATGTTAAAATGCTGTATTAGTTAATATAAAGCGATGATCTCCAGTTATATTTAAATATTATTAAATTAATTAGGAAATAACCCATGGCAACTATATTTACCTCTGGCCCACCAGCCTTAATCAAGAAAACCACCACCCTTTACAAGAAAAAGTTTGGGCACCCCTGGCCTAGAGTATAAATGTGAAGTTTAGCTCAAAATCTCAGACAAAAATTTTTCATAACTCTTTGAAACTTCCCCTTTTTAGGTTTTGATTTAACATGTGCCGTTTTGAGGATCGTCGCTTTAACATCAAAAGATTGCGCTCCTTTCAAAAGAGGTCGGAGCTACAAATGCCTGTGTGTCAGCATAGCGGCAGATTTAATAACACGACTAACGTTATCTCTGTGAAAATTTCAAAAAGAATTGGCTCAAAGACTTTAGTCTATGGAGAATTTCTGCATCCTAAAACTCAACATTTATAATGCCTCTTAGTTGAGGGAGAGATCTCTATTAAATGGGCGGGACTTTCCCCCTCAACAAAGTGAGAATGTCAGTCAAAGTGTTTCTGCAGACTGTGATTATATATAGAAGTGTGATTATAAAAAATAGAATTGATTTTCACTATTAGAGGCTGGCTATAATCACACACTGTTGCCACACAGCTGTATTTAAAGCTCTTATTAAACTGAATTTTGCATATTAGGTCCCCTTTAAAGAAAATAACAAAACATAAACATAGTCAGTTGAGGAAAAAGCTCATGTTCGTGTGGGTTTCCTCCAGGTGCTCTGGTTTCCCCCACAAGTCCAAAGACATGCAGTATAGGTGAATTGGATAAACTAAATTGGCCGTAGTGTATGTGTGTGTGAATGAAAGTGTGTGGATGTTTCCCAGTACTGGGTTGCAGCTGGAAGGGCATCCGCTTTGTAAAACATTTGTTGAATAAGTTGGAGGTTTATTCCGCTGTGGTGACCCCTAATGAATAAAGGGACTAATCCAAAGGAAAATGAACGAATGAATGAATGAACTCTTAAAATGTAAACACACCCTTTACTGAGCAATATCACATTGTTTCTTGGCTACTTTCTTATTGTGAATGGCCAGTGTTATTGTATCTGTATCACATTGGCCTATAGTTGCCCTGTGTCCCACCTGGTTTGCCGTATCATTTTCCAAAGTTGCAATATTGCTCATAAAGTTGCCCTAGGTATCATCAACATTAGCGTTTTTGAGAACCTAAATTATATTTTTGAACTTTGTTTGTGCAATAGAAAGATTTCACAGAAGTCAAGGGGTCCGTAGATGCCAATAAAGAGCTTTATTTTCAACAGTGTACTCCTCCATTTAATCTGCTTGTTTGTTATCTTCATGACGTCTGAGATTTCATGTGAATAACGAGCACATTTCAAGATGGACCTGTTTGTCATCATTGTTTCTAATCTCTCTTTCAGGAGGTGTTGTAGAGAGTATGGAGAAGGGCGATTTCTTCAACGAGAAAGTGACTAAATCGATTCTCTTCTCAACGGTACATGATGCAGTTCTTTACTGCCAGCAAGGAAACAATGAGAAGGTACAATATGTTCTTATCTCTCACACATAAAGGCCAATGTCAAGAGGTTTTCTTAATTAGGTTGTTGGTCCAGACAGCATTTCGAGACAATTATGCATGAATAAACATCATTTCTTGTCTTATTTTATTGCAGGTCATGCAAGGAACACATTTGTAAATCGAATGTGAAAGACAGCGCTCTGGAACACAGAGCAGGATTTTTGTGTATTCCGCCATGAGGATGAATACGTATACAGGAGATGTTTCGATTAATAATGTGCTATTTAAAATAATAATCACGTTTGAATGGGAAATATGTCAGAATGGATTTGCTATTGAGCTTTATTGTGCAAGTAAAAAAAAGTGAAACTAGCTGTTCTATACAGGTTGTGACACTGCAGGTGTAGTTCAGCACTAAAATATTACACATTACGCTTCTCAGAAATATAATCAGAGTTCTGGGAAACATTAGCAATGTACACTACAGTTTAAAAGTTTGGGGTCAGTAAGATTTTTAAAAGAGCAAGGATACATTAAATTCAACACATGCTCATTCTGAAAATGTAGCCCCTTAATATATATTGCTGGAGATCACAAATTATGTAGCCAGAGCTACGTATGGCTGCATTTCGTCTTTAAAACGAACGTTACAGGGCGGTATGATGCCGTTACTTTTCTCGCTTACCAGCTAACCGCTTACCTACGTATGGACGGCTTTTCTGCTGTTACCGGTTTGTCCAGTAGCTCGACATATACATCGGCGGACTTGAGATGCAGAGCGGAGTTGACCACGACAACAGGATACGAGTTCGGTGAAGAACGGTTCCAGAAAGCAGGTAAGACAAAAACAGAAGCCAAAAAATAACAGGGTAAGTAAGTAAATAACAGGGTGAGAATGTGGTAAAATCTGAAAACGTGGTAAAAATAAGGGGGTTTTCTTTTGCTGTTTTGCTTTTTTCAAAACACTGCGGTTGGGTTTAGGGAAAAGGGGAAGAGGTCAATCGATGCTGTTTACATTTACATTTAGTCATTTAGCAGATGCTTTTATCCAAAGCGACTTACAAGGAAGCAGCAAGACGAGGAAGCAATTTACACAACTATAAGAGCAGCAGTGAATAAGTGCTATAGACAAGTTTCAGGTGTGTAAAGTCTAAACTGGATGGGATGTATTTGGTGCTCTCCAGAAATGTATATAGGGGTACGTAATCAGAATGAGCCTGGGTTGACTAAATTTGATCAAACATATTCATAATACATTGATCATGTTATATTTTAAATAAATGCTGTACTTTTAAAGTTCTTATTCATCAAGGAATGGTTTGATTCTGTTTTTCACAAAGATATTGAACAGCAACTTCTTATGAGAAATATTGCACTGAGTGAGACACTGAAGACTGAAGTAATGACTCCTGAAAAGTCAGCTTTGCCACCACAGAAATGAATTTAAATCATACAAAATTACATTTTTGATTGTTAGAGTTTTATATATTGAATTATATTTCACAATATTACCCCTTTTACTGTGAACAATTAAATGCAGCCCTGGTGAGCATATGAGACTTGCTGACTACAAACATTCCAGTAACGACAGGGTGTTGTTGTTCAACATAAATTTGAAAGAATGTGAACAAACACACAAATTTTTATTTCATGAACCTAGGTTGAGTTTGTCCATATTATTTAAAATTTTTATTCAAAATTCTAGAGAGTAATTTGCAATCTAACCTCTATTCATATATATTGTTTTATTATGTATGCTATTAACTTTGTATTTGTGTATGTTTGTGAATCAGTTTAACTTAAATAAACTGTCATTTTCTTATTCTTCTGGTCAAATTATTTGTGAATTCTATGATATTTAATTCAAGTTTAAAATGGAATAGCATAGCTCCATTAAAGAGCGTACCGTTTTCTGTTTAATTTCTAAACATGAGGATTAAACAGCAAATATTTTCTTGCATTAGTAATTTATTGTGTTTCTATTGTGTTGTTTGATTTCAAAAATTGTTCTTTTTAGGGCTGCTGTATTCCTGGATGAACACATTCAGAAACATTATCAGAATGCTGTCATTATGTAGATGTTTACATGTAAAGTGCTCAGCATATTTAAGCACACCCCTCGCAAATCTATCTTTTAAATGTATTTTTAATAGGAGGCTATACAATATTATATTTGCGCATATACATTGGATTAGTCAGTATTGAAGCCAAATACGGAGATCATTTTTGTTAGATAAGCTCCAGATTTGGCTTTAGTACTGGCTAATCTGCACAAACTGACGTTAATGGTCCAAAAACTAGTAAACCCAAATTTATGTTGTAGAAAAATATTAAATACAGACTTCAAAAAAGACGAATAATCAAGAAAAGCAAAACAACAACAAAAAATTTGTTGACATTTTGTAGGTTGTAATTTCATTTTATTTATTTATTTATTTTTTTGCAATATTTAAATATGTTTGGTCACTAAAATGTTATTTTAATAAATATATCTGTTTAATAAATATGTTTTGTTTAAATGCACCAAAATACATTGCCTATATTCAATGAGAAATAGATACAAATATTCATTTTCAAAAGGGGGTGTACTCAATTATGCTGAGCACTGTATACATGTACAGTTATATATATATATATATATATATATATATATATATATATATATATATATATATATATATATATATATATATATATATATATATACCACTGCTATACTAATTATCTAAACTTGCCCAATTAATGTAATTAACCTAGTTAAGCCTTTAAATGGCACTTATGCTGAATACTAGTATCTTGAAAAAAATCTAGTAAAATAAGATGTACTGTCATCATAGCAAATAAAAAAATAAGTCAGTTATTGAAATAAGTTATTTAAACCATTAAGTTTAGAAATGTGTCGAAAAAATCTCTGTTAAACAGAACGTGGAAAGAAAGAAATAAAAGAATTCAAATTTAACAGGAAGGCTAAAAATTCTGAGTTCAACTGGAGGAAATACATAGAGGTATTTCCATAACAGGTTTCAGAGAAACTGGTCTGGACATTCCAGCTTAATCCCAGCAGGGGATCAACTAGATTATAGAACCTGTTCAACTAGCATCACACTGTTTCACAAACAGATGACACCTTTCCTGTTGCACAAAGCACAACAATGGACTTACTTTGTACACAAAGGGTGTTTGGAATATTATTAGTTGGCTACTAAAGGAACAGTTCACACTATAAATGTGAATGTAAACTGTTTCCAAATCTTAACAAGTTTCAAACACAAAATATTTGTCAAGAATGTTGAGAGCCGGCATATTCATAAAAAAAACAATGGAAGTCAATGGCTACCCGTTGTCAATTTCTTTTCAAAATATCTTCTTTTGTGTTGACATAAATTCAAACAGAACAAGTGGAGCATGTTGAAATGATAACTAAATTTTCATTTTGGGTGAACTATCTCTTTTAAAACATTATCTGACAAGCTATATCAACTGCATAAGAGTGAACATCATTAGTCTTTTACCTTAACTGTCGACATAGCCTAATAAGATTAATTTAATCACTCTCATTCAGCTGTAATGGGGAAAAAATGTAGGGAAAGAGCGAGAGAGAGTCAATAAAGCACTTAAAACAGAAACCCAGAGAGCGAGCGAGCGAGAGAGAGAGAGAGAGAGAGAGTGTATGTGTGTGTGTTGTCAGTTTCTCACACAGCTCTCCTTTCAGTCTTTCTCCACCCATCAGGCGGCCGCTCAGCATCTGCGGTGCGCGGATCAGACTGGAGCCCAGTGCGGAAAACAGCAGCAGGCTGAACGCCGCTGTCAAACACCGACTCCGGTCCCGGACCACTCACTCCATAACCTCAATTGATTTCTGCCTCCAGCATTCAGCCTGTAGCAGGTTCTGGTAAGTGGCTGTCTGGAATTGTTTTTGTTTGCTGCCTGGTTCGCTGAATGTGCTTTTAAATTAAATATTGGGGAGTCACTTTTGCCAAGCAAAATTTAATACAGACTGATCCGAGCCAGACACGCGCACTGAGTCACGGGAACTCGCATTTCTTAAAGCTACTGCGTCTATATGAAAATGAACAGATAAACTTATAGATTTATTTTCAAATCATTCAACTGGCTAGTTTTGTATGCCTGAAGGTAGGCTATAACCTCTTTTTTTTTTTTTTTTTTTTTTTTACATGCGTAGTCAACAAATTCTTTACAAATTTTTTACAAATGTAGTTTTTATTTTTATATTTTTAATAAATTTTATAATTTATAAAAATCTTTACAAATTTTTTGTCATGCTTATATGCGTTTATACTTTTAACTGATGAAGTCATAAATAAGCTAAAAAATTCTAAATTAAGCAAAAGAAGCAAATAAAGGGTAAACTTTTAATGTAGTTAATAAGTGTTCTCACTCAACAATGTTTTTATTTCGTGGTGCTGTGATTTTTGTCAAATCAGTTTTGCTTATGCAACGTATTATTGTAGGCTGCCTGTCATGAACAAAAATAAACGGAGAACTAGTAATTTATTTATTTATTTAATATTTATTTATTTATTTATTTATTTATTTATTTATTTATTTATTTATTTATTTATTTATTATCATCTAAACGTGTCATTTACTGTTGACAGTCAACATAAATCAGTGCTGGTCTCAATTCATCATCGACCCAAATACTATTGGGCTCAAATTAATTGGCAGGTCGATGCTCCTCTTACCGTCTCCTATACTGCATGCTGACAGTCACAAACACTACCGCAGTGCGCGCGCTATTTTTGCTTCGCTCAATAGAAAACCAATTAATGCCATGACAATAGACTCTCTTTGGACTGTCGGTCCATTTAAAAGAGCGCGCGCGTGCGTGTGTTGCGGAGGGTTCAGGACAGTCCGCGTTATCTCTGGCTCTCCTGACGTCAGCGGCTGTCATTGAAAACATTCTGCCGGTCGCTGAACGGTGCGCTGCACCAGATGAATGAAATCTCCGTAATGCATATGCTGGCCACCTGCCTGTTGGTCGCCGCTGTTTCATACTGGTACAGCAGCGAGCTTCTGACAGCGCTCCGTTTGTTTATTTCAGACTCAGCCCTCAGCGGGGACATGCCGGAACCCGAGGGGACTCGACGGTCACCGCAAGGTGTTCCTTACAGCGACCTGCCGCACATCGTCAACGCCGACGGACTGCACTTGTTCTGTCGTTACTGGGAGCCCGACGGTCCTCCAAAGTAAGTGCGAGACATGACAATACAAACACAGAGATTAGGTCAGGCCTCTTGGGATACAGCAAAGGATTCCTCCGTTACAGCCTCCGGTAGAGCCGCGCGAGAGACTGATACGCGCTCACTCGCTGATGTTTCCTTACGGAGCGTATTTTTAGCGCACTTTCAAGAGCCTGCCTTGCCATTTCAGCACCTCAACAGTTGCCATACGCATTCATAACTACAAACAGAAGTAAACAATACAGGTATATGTTAAAGTAAACGTTAAACAGTGCGTTCATTTGAGTTTCATTTGTTTCACAGTGCGTTCATTTGAGCTTCTGTTTTATCACAATGCAAACTGCTGGCACATCACATGATGTCTAAAGCTGGTGACTGAGGAAATAGACGAAGGAAGTATAGCTTTTCTTGTCAAATCTCGTTTTTCAAAGGTGCTAAGTTTGAATAAAATTAAAAGCCCCCTGGTCGAGTTTAGTAGACTGTGTTCAGTGTATCAAAATTGAAAAGTTTAATTAATTGACTGAAATAATAGACAAAACAATTGCGAATGTGCAGTTTTAACAATGTTAAATAGTAGCTAGCTGCTGTCTGGATTAGGGTTAGTTGTCTGCAAAAGTTTTAAGATGAAACTGCACAACAAATAAAGTTATTATGTTTTAAAAATACATTTTGACCAAGTAAAATGTTTTGTCAATTACTCTTCTAGTTATGTTAGCTATCACCGTTCATATATAGTAATTATATAGTTATACATTTGTCTTAGGAATTATTCTATTAGGCGGCACGATGGCTCAATGGTTAACACTGTCACTTCACAGCAAGAAGGTTGCTGGTTCGAGTCTCAGCTGGGCCAGTTGTGTGTGGAGTTTGCATGTTCTCTCCGTGTTCATGTAGGTTTCCTCCATTTGCGCCAGTTTCCTCCGCAATCCAAAGACATGCACTATAAGTGAATTGGATGAACTAAACTGGCTGCAGTGTATGAGTGTGCTGGAATAGTTGGCGGTTCATTCCACTGTGGCGACTCCTGATAAATAAGGAACTAAGCTGAAGGAATATGAATAAATGAATGATCATATTATTTGGATATTTCTATTGTTTTCACTTGTAAGTCACTTTGTTTAAAAGCGTCGCCCAAATGATTAAATGTCAATGTAGTATCTCATGAGGCCACAGGAAAAGACTTGGCAATAGAAAAGTATAACAGCAGAAGCTGTAGGTCACATAAAAAAATGATAGCAGTTTGTCCTGATTACCTTCATGCTGCATTATACGTACTATTTTAACGGTCAGTAAATTAAGCACTTAAAAGAAGTACCTACTCAGAGATGCACAGTCTGAGCCATCTTCAATAATTCATTACGAGAATTGGCGCTAACGAGTCATTCCTGAGTGAACTGGACTACACTGGTCGCATTAATTGCTGCTGAAAAATGAAAAGAGCACTTTGGTGAAATAACCTGAGGTAAACTACCAAGAAATGATGACCCCAGATCAGTCTTCTAGGATAGGGATTCCCAAACTTTTCAGCCCACAGCCCCCAAATTACAATGCCAGTGATTCGCGACCCCCAATATTCTCTGAGGTGGTTATTAATATATAAATCTGGCATACAACAGCGCACACATACCAATAGGCCCAAGTCTGTTCATCATTTATTTTTGAAGAATGCTACTCGGAGATCCTCCTTGTTCAGTTGTGGCCTGTATTTATTTTTAATGTATGTGAGTGCTGTAAAGGTGTCAGAAAGTTTAACCTGGTGCCATAAAATCAATGTGCTGTCTTTATTATGGCGTAATCACCCCAGGGGTTGAGAAAAAATCGAAAGGCTGATGGCTTATTATTTGCATGTTTTTTTAATGTAACTATTAATGACTATTTTTTTCTTCTGTAAGTTATGGATAAAATATGATAACTGTAATAGTTTAATAAAATGAATTAGATTTTTGGAAATCACCAAGCGAACCTCCCTTATTGTCCCGCGACCCCCACTTTGGAAACCACTGTTCTAGAAAAAGCTGTGTTATTTTAAGCTGACCCAGTCTAGTTCCTCATCCTGTCAAGCATTTGACTGACTTGTTCATAATAATAATGTTTACTTTATAGTGAATTCAAATCATACAGACAGTGCCTGTGTTCACTCACAATGATTTCCAATCGATTTAAATCTGGTTTCTCATAAACACTGTCTAAGCGACTGTACCATCAGAACTACTCGTCTGGTTAAAGTGAATGCAGAAGGGAGCCACTCGGTATCTCTGCAGTGAATGCTGAAGGGAATGTATTGGTTTCCATGCAGAATGCAAGTCAAAAAAAATCCCCCTGCTCGTGGCCCCTTTACGACCACATAAAGACACACAGACTGTCATTATAGATGCACTACTTTTACACTATGATACGATAAGATGTAGTTCCTCTAATTAGAAAAATAGGTCACATTTAGGCTTTGTCATTTGCTTCCTATCTAACCACGGTGCACACATTCAGTTTGTGTGGGTGTCATGATTATGTCAGATAGGTCAAACACAAAGCTGTTGTTTTACCATCAGCGATTCACCCTGAAGTGGCCATATAGCTAGCCCAGGGGAGCATGCCGTTACCATAGTTACCACCTCTTCCCCTTTCTCAGTCTAATTTGATCTCTAATGCTTGTCAACCATGATGTGTGAGTGTGTATGACAGGAGTGAGTGTGCATCTGTACAGGTTCATGAGCATATCTTGGCGTCTCATTAAACCACAGCTCAACCGTGTGATTCTCCATTAGACATTTTGGTTTGGGATGTGGAAGATGTTGCCTTTCCCGTGCGACTGATTGTGAAGGATTCGTAGCAGCTAACATGAAGCGAATGCAGTGATCTGACATGTTTATATCAGACATCTGAAGGAAAGCTACCAGGATCCCCTCTAGTCCTGCGCTCCGTCGTTCTGTTTACGGTGAAATATTTAGCTTGCGTTTGATCGCTTGAAGGGCCTGCAGATTTGTTTACTTGCTGTTTAGAAACATTTCAGCTTAGGGTTGTAGGATGTGGAATTACTGGATGCTATGCATCCTGCTGCAATGGGCTCTATGCACAGCTAGTTTTAAAGCCAATGATACACTTCCGGTGAAAGATTATTGTGACTATTTTCAAGTTCACAAGGTTGTTTTACAGCATCGGTGTTGTAGTGTAATTACAATACATTCAGTTAAATAGACTTAAGCATTCATTTAGTTATTCAAGCGTAAAACGAGATGAAAGACTGTCGTAACCACTAGCGCCTTCAGTAGCAACAGGCTAGTGCATAAATTCCATTGAAAATACTGGGGTAAAATAAACTGTCCTATTTTAGACATGACGGAGGGAGGAAATTTATTGCAGTGCTTCTTGTCCAATCTGAGACCCACTTCATATCGTTTATCTAACAGGCAGTGAAAATTGCAGATTTTTAAAGAAATCAGATCTTAAACGTGACAATTTTGTAATGGAAAGTTCACAGGAAGCCCTTGGGCTGCCTGGCTGAAAATTCAAAATCTGTGTGCATATAGCCCATAAAACTGACCCAGTATGACCCAGTATATTATTTTTTATTGTAACGATATCAAAATGAGTCAAATAAATAAACTTTTAGTTCCATTTGACAAAATCAAGCTATTTTGTAATAATATGGTCTAAAGCAGGAGTTTACTTTTTATGCCAAAAAAAAGGCAGCTGCATATTTGACATCTAAAAGAAAGACTTTCAAGTTATTCCTAATTACAGCTGCACAATATTAAGAAATAATTCAAATTAAATTATTGTTATTGCGATAACTGTCTATACAAGAGCCAAGCACTTGTGTGTTGCATGCATTGGTTGTTTATCCAAATTTGGCCAATCGGATGGGGCCTTACTATTTAAAACCTGCCTTCCTAGTAGGTGCTACTATACTTTTGGCTAGAGCCAAAACGAAAGGTGAACCTAGTGCCTCAAATACTAAAGGCTGAAATAGTGAATAAAACTATGCTAGAATATCTGTCAAGTTTTCACTTATTCTTATTGGGCTCCATTTTAATGATCTAGGCACAAAATACGAGGATAAAGAATGAGCCTCCACCATTCAACCTCTTTCTCTTTACTTAACTTTTACTCCTTTACTTTTGTGGATAAGAAAATGATGTTGTACGCACTTCACTAAAGACATCCATTAGCCTACATATTTATTTTTGTTTGTTAAGCACAAAGATTTGTTTCAAAACTATTTCTAAATTCAGTTCTAATTTTCAGCAGACGAATTAATGAACAATAATAATGAAGTGTTATCTCCAAAATACACACGTTATATCCAAACACACGTTCTTTTCTTTTGCCCCATATGGGGATGCTTAAGTCTCCAAATCCCAACAGGTCATGCAGCTCTAATCTGAAAATACTATTATTCATTTAAATGTGTGATTTTATAGTACAGCTAAATGAAATTCGTGTTATCAAATCAAATGGACGGTGTGCAGTTGATGTAAATTCACCTTATACAATGGTCTGATTATTTGATTCCAGTTGGCTGTATAGGGTGAATTAAAACTGAAATCCCTTAAAACTAATCCTGTATTATTTATAAGCCTTTTAAAAATGCATGGGGACATGGGGAATTGACCTAATAAGTTATGTTACCTTCTCCTTGTAATATCCATGTCATACCCATGTCATTATATACATTTGTACAAAAACATGTGCACAAACATACACGCACACTAAGAGCATTACGACCACAGTAATATTCAGGAACAGAAATTTTTTAATGCTGTCTTTTGATCTTCATTAATAAAGTAGCTTTAAGATTGAATTTCTAAATTATATTTTAACAAATTTTTAATGTAACTTAACTCCAGCTTCCCCTTGTTAGCGTGGGTTTCCTCTGCGTGCTCTGGTTTCCCCCACAATCCAAAGACTTTCCCTATAGTTGAATTGGGTAAGCTAAATTGTCTGTAGTGTGAATGAGTGTGTATGGATGTTTCTTAGGATGGGTTGCAGCTGGAAGGGCATCTGCTGCGTAAAACATATGCAAGATAAGTTGGCGGTTCATTCCGCTGTGGCGACCCCTGATTAATAAAGGGACTAAGCTGAAAAGAAAATGAATGAATGAAACTCCAACTTCATGGTTTGTTGGAAGAAATGCAGAAATACATGCAATTCACACATGCAAGTTTTATATTTATTTCAATAATTTTATGCTTTATAATTCGTTCATTCATATAAATGTCATCTTACCACACTACCTCATCTATGTGTCTGATTTAAAGTAGACTGCAAAGATCTAACGATCCATAACTAACGAAAATGCTTCCGGTCAAACATTGCACTGTATATACACCATTAATGGCTTTAACTTGTCAGTGCTGTCAAATAAACAACAAATAAGCAACATCATTTTGGGCTCTCTGTGCACTATGCATTAATCCATTAGCTTTCTAAAATTAATTTATTCAATTTCATCCTTCAGCTAGAAAAATAGCAGTAAAATGTTTATATGCATCATCTGATAAGGCTCATTTAAAAACGGTTGTAATAGGCCTTTAATTATGTCATTTATTTAACACAATACATGATGTTTCCTCACACACACTCATAAGCTTATCTCATTAACGAACTACCAAAGTGTTGTTTCCCCAAAGCAAGTGCATTGTTTTCAATGGGAGTGCCACATCTTTAAAACAGCAGCAGTTTGATAAGGCGCTAAGTGTCTGTTTCACAGGGTTTTGCTTTTTTTTTTTTTTTTTTTTGCTGGGTGCCAAGTTGAAAAATGTTGAAAAAAGTGTTGAGGACATGCTCTTAAGCTCTTATAGGTGTGTGTTTTAGTTATCATGTTCAGTTAGTTGCATAGTGTGTGAGACATTTTAAATAATATAATAATTTACCTAAATAATTCAGATTTTTTTCGCTGTTAAAAAGCAGTTGTGCGTCAGTGCCAATGGCTTAGTAGTTAGTGTGTAGACATATGGCACGCTGGTGTTCATGCAGGTCTGTAGCTGACAAAGGTCCAGAATTTGTCCCACACATGAGCTCATTTGTCCTATTTTGACTGCTAAAACATCATAAATAGTGAAAATAACCCATCAAAAAAGTCAGTAAGACCAAACAAAATCCTCTATTGGCTGTTGCTTCCTTGTAAATTTAGCTAATCAGTTTTGACCAATTGCTAACACATATTTTTCATGAGTTCAACATCCAGCTGTGCAAAAAAAAACCATACATCTGATGTAAGTGAAGTCATCTTTTGCTAGTGTATTGTTTTTAAATAGAGAAAACATTTGACAAGTAACTTTTATTCTAAATCAGGGACTTTGTTGTTCTTGAAACCAAAAATGACCAATAAAAAACTGTGAAGCACCAAAAGCGGACCATAATAAAATGAATTTGAATGCTAATTTGTCAATTGTTGTTATCCATGAATTTTCAAATGTACTTTCTTTTTAACAGAGAGGGTAGAAAATTGGGGAGCTCTACATGATACTACTATTATTATTTATTATTATTATTCAAATTGCCAAATTCTGACATAGGAAAATAGGGTATATGCAGAAGTATGCAGAAGGACTTTTAATTTTTCAGTAACCTGGGTCAAGCACTTCCGGTGAACTTTATGCAGTTACAAAATCGGTGCATTTAAGGTCTTTTTTTCTTAAAAAAAGTCTCAGAACGTACAAGAAGCACTGCATTAAATACAAATTTTTCCGCGCCTTGTCTTTATATGTGAAAATGTATATTACCCCAGTATTTTCAATGGAGTTTCTGCACTAGCCTGCTGATCCTGATAGCGTGTGCATGTTCACGGTTTTATCTTGTTTTACGCTTGAACAACTAAATGAATGCTGAAGTCTATTTAACTGATTATATTTTAATTAAGTTACAACTTTGATGCTGTAAAAGGAACCATATAAAATTGAAAAAGTCACATGAACCATTCACCGGAAGTTTATCGCTATGAGAAGAAACACTAGGTCTGCATATACCCTATTGAATGTGCTGGAGAGTTTGTTATTTGCCTAATAAATGACAATAGGCTACGCTTTTTACTTTAAAAATTTAACAGATTCCTATTTTTTCTTTTCTAATGATATATCATGTAACAAATTAGTATTTTAAAAATAAGTGTTTTTTCACATTTCTTTATTCTACTTCTTTAGGAAATGTGGACAAGCTAATTAGCTTAAAATTGTCCTTAAATTGTCACTAAAATACAGTATTTAAACCTTATAATTAAATAGAAAATGAGGCATATAACTGCTAAAAGGTGCACTTTATGAGACTAAAAAATAACTACCCCTTTCACCAGGCTGGATACGGGCCTGTCACAATCACCCAAGTTTGATTACCACCTTAAGTTCCTATGCTGATCTTCTCTGCTCCCATGCTTTACTGTCTATAGTCTCTACTGTCCTATCAATTAAAGGTGAAAACCCTGATGAAAATAATTATATATAAAACAGCAGTTTTGCTGTCAGTACAATACAATAAATGTTTCAATAAAAACGTACAACTGTCAAATGTGGTGAGTCTTTGCTATTTATAATTAGCTAAAATAAACATGTCAACATTGACAGCTCTAATATTTGTCAAAATCTTTTTAGTTTTCTCTTAAATTTATTATGAACCCACTCGAACTCACTTATTTAGGTGACGTTTACACCAAACTAACCTTTGTCAGTAAACATGAACATCGCAAGGCCATCTGCGGGAAGTTGACCTTCATTTAAAAGAACTGTCAAAACAAATGTGAGCCGGTCAAGTGGCAAGTTGTTGCATCGGAGTGCTTAGTTTAATATTTAGCAGACTCGCTCTGTGTACAGTCTAGACATCTTCTCAGACTGTCCTTATACAGTAGCCTCATGTCCAGTCTAATGCCGCCAGCGAAACAGGAAGTGGGTGAAAGTTGAAAAGACCACAGTAGCCCATTGTATGACCCCTGTAATGATTGACAGATCGTTCAATAGATAATCTGGGCATTGAACCCATGCGAGGTGAAGTGAAATGCACTCATGCACAGGCCGATATGTTGGGTCATGCCGGTCATTTTAACTCATTCTCTTGTATCTAATGGCATTCAGAGAGGAATTCCTCAACCAAACATGGATATTTATACAGCTGTCTACAGCAATGCCAATAGACATTCATAAATGTGTTCCTCCTCACAAGCACAGCCAAAACTGTACAAGTACACTGAATTTTATTATCTGTTTATCTGTTTACGTCAACTGTTTCTTTGATGCTGTGTAATTTAAATTCTTCAGATCTATTTTGGAATTCCAAAGACGTGCTAACACACACACACACACACACACACACACACACACACACACAAACACACACACAGTAGTCTCTCTGTCTGCCTCACAAACTCAATTTCCAGGCTTCAAGGATTCGATCTTTCTGGTCTGAGGATGATCATGACCACAAACACACACATGAACACTTTGTTGCCACCAAATGGATCTCATAGTGAGAGGCTTTATTTTTAGCGAATACATTTCTGAGCATGGCAGAGAAATAGATGGAAAGATTCCGCAAAGGGGTAAAAATACACACACTCGGTCCTCTGAGACCATGTGAGCTCATTATGCTTTTACAAAGACTCTTTTTGTTACTGATTAGAGGCTGCATTGAGGTCATAACTAAATCTGCAAGTTTGGATGTAATAAGGCTGTTCGCCATCTCGCTTTGTCCCTCTTTCCTCTCTTTATGCCTTCATTGATCGGTTTAGTGTGTATTCTTCTAATGATCATGTGATTTTATTCTTGTGTAAGGCTATTTTGTAAAGATTTATCTGTATTTAGGAAATGAGAAATGCTTCTGAATAATATCAGAACCAAATGACTTTCTCTTCCATTTACAGTTTTCATACGTGCATTTTTGCTCGGACAGAATTTCAGTCGGGTTTTAGAATTTCCTAAAATCATGTCGAAATGTTTTTGATAGGTTGTGATGATGAACATTACTTTCTATTTTAGTTTACTCTCATATGAGCATACATGCTATTAGGCATGAGATGATAACCATTTTCAATGTATACTGCAGTTTGGAAAAGTCAAGGTTTTAAAACCGGCAAAATTTTCTTCTATACCATTCCTATGGTATATGTATGATTTTTTTATTTATGTTTTTGTTTAGTTTTTTTAGGACAACAGTATCTCCAGCAGAAAAGATATCCAAAAATGAAGTTTTAAATTGTGTTTTAGAAACTAATGAAGACAGCAGCAGTCATTGATTCGTTTGAATTATTCAGCCTGACATGTTTACTCCTCGAAAATATTATAAATATTTGCTAAAATAAAATATGTTGTGTTAAAAGGGGGGAAAAAGTTTTTGTTTTTTACCCAGACATTTAAAAAGAACATATTTTCAAGAGTTCACACTTAGCAGATGATTGATTATACAGAAAGTATTCATAGCGCTTCACTTTTTCCCCATTTTTTTATGTTACAGCCTTATTCCAAAATGGATTAAATTCATTTATTTCTTCAAAATTCTACACACAATAGCCCATAATGACAATGTGAAAAAAGATTTTTTGAAATTGTTGCAAATTTATTCAAAATAAAAGATCTGAAAAATCACTTGTACATAGGTATTAACAGCCTTTGCCGTGAAGCTCTAAATTGAGCTCAGGTACATTCTGTTTTCACTGATCATTCTTGAGATGTTTCAGCAGCTCAATTGGAGTTCACCTATGGTAAATTTAGTTGGGATAGGGATAGGGATTATGTTTTTTTTGCTGTTGTTGGACCGGCTTAAAACGTTTTACAGTGTGATGAACCAAAACTACTAAATCCTTTACAGTTCCCATCCCGTATCAATAACCTGCCTCTTCTTCCATCAGGGCGCTGGTGTATGTTGCCCATGGAGCGGGAGAGCATTGTGGGGGATACGCTGACATTGCTCACAGTCTGACCCAGCATGGCATTCTGGCGTTCGCCCACGACCACGGTGAGTGGCAGAGTCCCAATCAAATGGCAGAAATCCCCAGCACTCAGATTTGGTTGGTGAACAGCAATGCTTTATGGGTAATGTAGGAGGGCGTGCTCTTTATGAGGCTGCATGAGTGTGGGGTGAAAAAATTACATTTACGCCCACATCGGATTCCTGGTAATTCATCCACCCAGCTCTCCTGTCATTTATAACAGATGTTGTGGGGTGGGTGAAGAGTGGGGGATGGAGTTGAGAAATGACAGAAATGGGAAGAAATGAGTGGAGAGTATAGAAAATAGCAGGTGCTATGTGTACAGCATGTTAAAGAGGTTTTGCGGCAGTGCCATGGTAACTCATGATTCACACAGAGAGACAGCGAGTCGTCTTGTGATGAGCAGTTGGGGTTTTGTGAGCGTGTGATTTGACTGTCTGCTGTCTCAGTGTGAGTAATTGGTCCTATTGAAATACAACAAACAGAAAGCATTACAAGTCACTCTCTCTCTCTCCTCCTCCTCTACACGCTCAGTGTGTCTGTACGCCACATGATTTTGGGGGGAATTATTCTAATCTATTCAATCAGTTTGTTTGTTCCATTATTCATTTTATGTTAATTTGGCTGATTAAATGTCGTGTCATTTGGATCCTGGCATTTCCTGAGCTCTTCTTTGTGAGTTGTTGGCATGGTGTTGTGAGTGACAGTCCTTGTTTATTTCCTATTTTTTTTAAAAGAAAGCCAATATACAAAGACATGGGTGAGTAGAAAAACATGTATGGGGTGTAATTCACTCTCTTTCTGTTTCAGTTGGTCATGGTCAAAGTGAAGGTGAGAGGATGGAGCTTAAAAACTTCCAGATTTACATCAGAGACTCCCTTCAGCACATTGACATCATGAAGGCTCGGTATCCCAAGCTGGCCGTCTTCATCGTTGGACATTCAATGGTAAGATTTCAAGCAAACCAAAAGAATAGTTTATAGCATGCCAAATACTAGCACTTGATGGTTCCCTTTGAGGATGCACCAAATCTTTGGCTGCTGAAAATTATATTATTTTCAGCCAATAGAGAAAATCGGCCAAAAATATGAGCCAAAGAAAGGCTAACCTGCTTTTTGTTTGTGTGTTTTTTATCTAGTTTAATTTAAGGCATTGAGTTTAATATAAACAGTCTTATACTATTTAATAAAATAATCAATAATTATGACAATGCTGTCACAGATTTAGATTTTTGGCCAAGTACATCCAGAATTTTTGGTTTCTGCCCAGCATTTTCATTTCGGTGCATGCTTAGTTCTCTTTAGAGATTCTGTTGTAACTACATTGTAACTATGTTGACTATCATATTTCATAGTATTAGTCAACTGAATGGATTAATTCACTTATTTTTACCTTACTATCTTTGCAAGTACATTAACTAATACTTTTAACCCTTACCCTAATCTATAGTCGCTACCAAAACTCTACTATTACTCTGATCTAATAAGAGTTAGTTGACACGTAGTAGTCGCAAAGTAACTTATATATTCAAGAGATGGTCTAAGACCCTGTTTACATCAATCAGATCACAATGGAGGGTACATTATCATTTACAACTGGTGCTCTGTGTATTTTGTAAGGTTTGGTATCGAAACCTTATTTAAAAACGTAGCCAATTGGACTAAATCTGAAAATTCATTTGAAATCAAAGGCGCTGGAAGTGAAGGATTGGGAATGTGCTTCTTTAAATGAATATCCTGGAAATAATTTGTATAGTTAACCTACTTTCTGGAGATTTACAGCTAAATTTTTCCAAGCATTTGCTGACTAGCTCACATATGCACAGTTTCAGAACAGTATGGAAAAGCACAGGCAGATGTGCTGAAGCAGGTTGGACATAAACACTGCCGTAATGTTTGAGGGTGAGGTCAGTAGGCAAAGAGTTCTGTAGGTGATCTTATGTGACTGTTTGCACATTTTGTTTTTGACTACCTCCTGACGTGGTTGAAGGTAGACAAGCTCAAAATATTTTCGACCCCTGTATTTACAGCTGTATTTTCGTTTAAATTTATTAAAATGCATTTTAATACAACATTTAACCCGAATTTATACCAAAATTCATGAAATTACAGTTTAATACTGTTGATCATTTGCATTTAAACTGTAGAAAAACTGATAAATTATGTAAATTTATACCAAAAAACAGCCTTTCAGGTTAATCATCATAAATGTAAGGTTTTGATGAGCTATTTTGTCAAATTGATCTGTGCATTTACAGTAATTTACTTTTAAAGTACAGTTTTCCATGTGAAGTAACTAGGAATGTACTGAATTAATCTGTATTTTTACAGAAAACACAACTAACCAATCTCTGTAAAATAAAAGGTATTTAGAAGTTATTTATGTGTAAATAAGGCCTTTACAGTGTGTAACGTTGCAAATAAACATTTTCAGTATTTATGAGGGTACAAAATCAGGCACAAAGCTAAAGGAATTACCAAATAACTAACAATGTTGTCTGGATACATGTATATGTTAAGGTAAGAGAAACCACAGTTGTATTTCCCTTACCAGCTGGAGGGTTTTTGCATAGGTAGGTATTTTATGGCACACTTTCTCTTTTTTATTTTGCATATGGATTTGTATTGCAATGTACCTATTGTTTCACGCTGCCCGATTTTGTGGAGCAATTTTTCAGCTCATTTATTTCTTTGCATTGTCACAAGTGTGGAAACATCTAGCATTCAGATTTAAATGTTTCCTACATTTGTATTAAAATACTTTCTGAGAAAAGGACTCCATAACATGTAAATATTATTTTGGGACGGAAATTGTGTATGCAAACACATAACCCTTGGTTTACTAACTATTCAAAGCCAACTACAACTGTTCGGAGTGATAAAGTAAACCATTTGAAACTGTGATTCACGGGGTGGAGGCCACAGGAAGACCTGTTTGCTTTTGCTTTGTTACATTTTCCGTGTGTTCAACCAGACTATACATGGCTAAGAATCCGCTTATAATGAAAACAAGAAACCAGCTGGAAGCTCTTTACTTTTCTTTTTTACTCGACTGTTCCTATTAATAAAACAGACCAGCTGCATACTCAAGAAACTTCATTAGCCATATCGACTAGAAATGGGTTTGTATGTAGGTCAAAATCAAGACGTAGCATTTTAGTGCCTGTGTTGAATTATAAATGCAAAAGTGATTATAGATGCATTAAAAGCACATTAAGTGCAAGATTCTGTGTTAATATAGTTTTTGAACATCTTCATTTAGTGTGACAGATGTATTTATGCAAAAACGTAACAGTGTACTTGCAGCTGAAGAGAAAATTATGATTTTTTTTTCTTCAAATTTATAGAAGATTGACACAGTTTTAAACAATAATTTTTCGGTCCCACTTTATATTAAATTAATTAATATGTACTTGCACTGAAATCTATAATTTATTATTATTTTTGGTATAATTACACTGTTGATCATCCCTTATACTTTAACCCACCCTTAAACCTACCCATTCCCCAAAACCTGTCCCTAACCCTATTCATATCCCAACTCAAGAGCACCAGAAGTGTTCTGCAGTACACTATGAACAAATTTAGTACATTGCATTTATATTTTGAAGTAAGTAGTTAAGGTTACTTAATATAAAGTGGGACCCGTGTTTCCAATAACTAATATCTAGTGACTCATTTCTTTTGTCTTTGCCTTAATGACAGTACATCATGTTTTTTTTTAGTTATTTTGCAAGATACTAGTATTCAGCTTAAAGTACAATTTAAAGGCTAAACTAGGTTAACTACATTAAATAAAAATACTTTTGTTGTTCATACTACTTATTTAAAATGAGTTGAAACAACACAAAGTTTTTTTAGGACAACTTGATAGTTTTATGTTCAATCCACTTAAATTTGTAAAAACAACTAAGTTAACTTAATAAATTTGTGTTAAACATGAAGTAGTTGTGTGGAACCCAGCATTTTTTACAGTGTAGGCCAGTTAGAGTAATTAGGCTGTTTAATGGACAATGGTGATTTGTTCTGTAGCCAATTGAAAAAAAAATCTAAGAGCTAAAAAGGGCTAATAATAATAATAATGTTAATAATAATAAACTTTATTTTATATAGCACCTTTAAAAGTAGAAGCTCAAAGTACTTTTACACACATAAGAATTACAGAAGTAAAAGATACATACAATGTTACATGCATAAAAGACAAGACACAACAAAGCAATTAAGAAACCAAGAAACATTTAAAGTCACATTCAAAAAAATCACACCACTGGACCGGAAACACTAGATTTATATGTTCTTGGACATTGTAAACATGGAGGTGTCTGTGGCAAGGATGGATGGTGCTTCTATAACAACTATTACCTATATGTGCAATAACCAAGATAAAAGGCATGTTATTCTAATTTAAATATAGATACATACAGTTGAAGTCAGAACTATTAGCCCCCCTGAATTATTAGTCCCCTGTTTACTCTTTTCCCCAAAGAGAAGATTTATTCAACAAATTTCTAAACATAATAGTTTTATTAACTCATTTCTAATAACTGATTTATTTTATCTTCGCCATGATGACTAAATAATATTTTACAAGATTTTTTCAAGCCACTTCTATACAGCTTAAATTGATATTTAAAGGCTTTTCTAGGTTAGTTAGGTTAACCAGGCAGGTTAGGGTAATTAGGCAAGTTATTGTATAATGATAGTTTGTTTTGTAGACTATCGAAAACAAATATAGCTTAAAGGGGCTAATAATTTTGACCATAAAATGGTTTTAAAAAATAAAAAACTGCTTTTATTCTAGCCGAAATAAAACAAATGAGACTTTTTTCTGAAGAAAAAACATTATCAGACATACTTTGAACATTTCCTTGCTCTGTTCAACATCATTTAAGAAATATTTAAAAAAGAAAAAAAATTAAAGGGGGGCTAATAATTCTGACTTGCAGTCGGTTGCTATCCTCATCTATAACAATGTATGTGACATTATTTCCATGTGTTTAATAAAAATTTGATCACAAAATAAAATCATAAATGCTTTTCTAAAAAAGTGAGTATTTAAAGGGGTGGTCTACTATGATATCATATTATAGTTGATGTGTAATGTAGCTGTGTGAACATAAACATTTCTGAATGTAATACACTCAAAGTTCAAAAGATAGCTATATAGGATATACTCTCGGTTAAAATATCTCAAAGAAGGAACAGTTCTTTTCGATTTCTGCCTACTTCAGGCACAAACTAATACGGCTAACAGCTACTGTGACTGACAGTGTTTACACAGCGCAAAGGCACGTGCTTGTAGGGGTTGACGCTTTTCCTGGTGACGTGGAGCCGATTCGCGAATTACAGCACATTATGTTAGCTGACCAATCAGAGCCTCTTAAGGGCAGGCTTTCGGAGGAATTAGGAAATATGACAGTCGTTTTCCTGTTAGAAGAGCAGCAGTATATAGTCAAAGTTAGATATATGAAAAAAAGTGATTTTATTCTACAAATGAAGCATGAGCACACATTGCTTTGCATCTTATAAACACAACCAAGCCTTAAAAATACACTCTGGACCACCTCTTTCAGTGATGGTATTAAAACACTCAGGAATTCTGCATTCTGAATATCAGAGGGAAGAGAGTTCCACAATTATTCCCTAATTTAATAATATTATCCTTCAAATATCCTTTTATTCCAACCAAACTAACAGAAAGAAGGCTTTCTCCCGAAGAAAATAAAATAAGAAATACTGTGAAAAACTCCTTGCTCTGTTCAGTTTCGCTTGGGAAGTATTTGTAAAAGAATTACCACCGGAGGGCTAATAATTAATGCTTCAACTGTATTCTGACCTGTACTTTACTGAATTATTTAAAAGGTGTTTATTCTAAATCCTATACTTTAAACAATTGAACCTTTGTGCTGGCAAATTGTTGCAATAGAGTGGTTTAAAGCATAGAAGCAAATTATAGAGATTTAAAGTGATAATTATTGAGTATTTTGGGGCTGAACCATAATTAGAGTTGTTTTAAAATGACTCATCAAATTATCTAAATACGCCTGACAAAATCTTTAGGTATTTGAACTATTATTACACTCACTGGATGACATATTAAAGAGTGTCTTGTATAAATCATTGAGGAAAGTCATTATTTTTCTTTCACTCAAAACAGAACGAACATTAATGCAAGAAGACATCAACTGATAATACCCATAATGCATTTTTCCCCTGTTTCTTCCCAGCAGATTTTCAATCTAAATAATGAAGTGCATTATTTTTTGATCTCCATCTCCGTTACTTTTATTTATTTCTTCCCCTCTTTCTCTCTCTAATCTTTCCCTTATGTAACACACCAGCCTGTTTGGTCCTTATATAATCACAGCCTCAAGTCTTTGATAAGAAATAAAGAAAAGTAAAACGACCATCCATCTTGCTTCCTGTGTAAATGACGTGTGTATTGTTTAATAATCATGGGATTGTCTGTCCTTGTGCTTTTCGCTTCCTGAGACCTGAGGAACCCAAGTTACTGGCTGAATAAACATTTGCTTTCCTATCGCATGTTTACAGATGAAAGTGATCAGTGTCATATAATTGTGTGTGTGTGTGTGTGTGTGTGTGTGTGTGTGTGTGTGTGTGTGTGCTTGTAAAGGAAGTCACGTATACAAGCTGTTATAATTATCCGTCTGTTGGGTGTATTTGAAATGTTACTCCCAGGGATGCGATTTATTGTAATTAAGAAGCAATTACATTATATAATCGAATCAAAGCAAACCACCTATTTATTTGGGGATGGTGTGCATTTGCTTGCGTGTGTCCAGAATGAGTGTGTGTTTGCGTTTGTGGATGTGGACTGAAAGTGTGTGTAACTTCGCGCTGGCCATTATCGGAGAGTCTTTGAAATGTGCTGGGAACTGCTCTTTAATCTCTCCACCTCTTTTGAATGCTGGCCACTGCTCATGAATATTCATGGACAGGTTCATAATAGCGACGAGATGAAGCAGAGCATCAGAAAATTACCAATTAGGGGCTCCTCGCCTAGAGGAAGGCTTGTGAGGAAGAAAAACATGTTTTTTTTTATTTATTTTTTTTTGTTCTGTGAATAGTCAGATGTAAAAACTTCCCAAATGTAATAACCATCAACTTGTGATTAAAACATGAATCAAATATATATATATTAAATTAATTACAAAGAAACAGCAAGTAACACTGATAATTAAACTGGAATTTCTTTTAAAGTATCGCAGTGTAGCTCCAAAATGCTAATTAATTTTCATTTTAAAGTGTTATCCTTTGCCAGCCTTCTTCAAACCAACATTTTGGTACCCATTTCTCAGTAAGAAGTTTTAATCGCTCAAAATATCATAAGATTTAGTATGATCACTTACTCTTTCATGTTTAATACAGTGCTCAGTATAAATGAGCACCACTTTTTAAAAATGAATATTTGTAACCATTTCCCAGTGACTATATACTTTATGGTGCATTTAAACAAAACAGTTTTATTAAACAGTTATATTCATATTATACATACTGTATCCCTTAAGTATTTCCAATTTTGGCTTTGGTACTGACTAATCTAATGTGTAGACCAGAGATGCTCAAAGTAGGGCCCGCCGGCCAAAATTGGCCCATTGGAAGCTTTGATTTGGCTCTGAGAGAAGAGTGAGAATGATGGAGAGGGTTGGGGCGAATGTCTTTAACACAGAGATCATCATTTCTAATTTGACGTAAACTTTTTTTTAAACAACCGCTTTTGTTTTATTGCTGAGCTACAAAAAAGCAAACGGAAAAAAATAAAATATCATTTGAAGTATAGAGGACTATGCAGAAGACATCGGAGAGCAAATCAAGAACAAAAACCTGTTTAATTCTGTTATAAATGAGATTGTTTTGTTTTTACTGTAATAAGTTCATTATAAAATGTAAAAAAAAATACTGTATTAGCATAAAGCAATGCTTTCTATAGTCATTTTAAATATTATTACATTAATTAGGAAATTACCCAATCCAGCTATATTTACCTTCTGCTCACTAGCCTCAATCAAGTTTGGTTTTTGGCCCTTCATAAGAAAAAGTTTGGGCACCCAAAACATTGGTATAGACCATTTTGAGGGATATAAACAATAACAATGGTCCTAACGTATTTCCTGTTTTACATTTTTAATTTTTATAGCTTCAGAGAACCCAAAAAGGTCCACATATTGATAAATAATGTTATAAGAACTGTTTTAACGTCAAGTAATGATTGAATTGCCTCTTGTGACAGTTAGGAAATAGTTTAAAAACAAGCGGGAAATCGTCATGGGCTAATGACATGACCGCATTGAAATAGTCTATTTGCACAAATATATTACTGTAAAGTGCCCTTTAGAAGATCTGAATTTAAAAGAGAGATCTGTGAGTTGTGTACTTGAATATGATATATGCCTGTGTGAGTTAGTATGTTCTCTCTTTTTCACATGAATATTTCGGTTACACTGAATTAATATTCACTTATTCATTTTCCATTACTCATAGTCCTTTATTTATCAGGGGTCGCCACAGCGGAACGAACTGCTAACTATTCCGGCATATGTTTTACGTATTGGATGCCCTTCCAGCCACAACTGAATTAATAATAAAACATTATTTCACCTACAATTTGACTTTTTAATCACAAAAGTAATTTGAAACATTAGAGTGGACACTGTTGGAATATCTAGCCAGTACCGTGTATATTTAATAAAAAGGTCAGGAGAAGGTTTTCTTCAATGACAAAAATACTAGTAATTTATTTGATACAAATGAATAATTCTAGGGCATCACGGTGGCGCAGTGGGCCTCACAGCAAGAAGGTCGCTGATTCAAGTCCCGGCTGGGTCAGTTGGCATTTCTGTGTGGAGTTTGCGTGTTCTCCACATGTTCGCGTGGGTTTCCTCTGGGTGCTCCAGTTTCCCCCACAGTCCAAAGACATGCACTATAAGTAAATTGGGTAAGCTAAATTATCTGTAGTGTATGTGTGTGAAGAAGCGTCTATGGATTTTTCCCAGTGATGGGTTGCAGCTGGAACGGTATCTGCTGCGTAAAGCATATGCTGGATAAGTTGGCAGTTCATTCCACTGTCGCGACCCCAGATTAATAAAGAGACTAAGCTGGAAAGAAAATGAATGAAGGGATAAATTAATTAACTAATTAATAATTGATAATCAGAGCTCTGGGTCACGTCTGTCCATTACATTAGACCAATACAATTCAAGAATTTACATTCGGAATGTTCGCACCAACCCTACCCCTGACTCTAGTATCTGATGTTCAAAGGTGGAGATTTGGTGGAATTCATCACTTGTCAATCATGCTGCAGTCCTCCAGTGCCCGTACCTGGGCATACTTCCTCTTTCTGCAAACTTCTCTGCGCACATAAGCTGACATTATTGTCAGATATGCTCTGCGACATTCTGTCTTCACAGCTTTTAGAACATCTCATTTTACAGGAAAGCTAAGTGAGAAAGTTATTTTCATATATCGATGCCGCTCTATCTTTCCAGCCAGCGACAGGAAACTTCTACTTCTGCAAAAATGCTTTATTAGTTTGCAAAGTGCATCACACTCAGAGAATACGTTTAGCTAATTAATATACCACCTAAGCAATACAAATGTTTTATGAAAAGTGAAAGAGACAAAAGTAATAAAAAACATTTGATGTATATCTGACACATATTTGGTTTGTGTATATAAAACCACATTTGTAATTCTAAATCACAGACAGCAATTTTCTTACAAAAAAATTAGGATTATCGATAAAATTGATTATCACAATTAAACCAATTATCCACCTTTAAAATCACAATTAAACAAGTATAACATCTATAATATTTTTTACCCTGGCCTGGAAATAACTTGTATGTAATTGAATTTATAAATGTATGTATGTATGTATGTATGTATGTATGTATATGTATATATATGTATATATGTATGTGTGTGTGTGTGTGTATATGTATGTTTCCCAGTGTTGGGTTGCAGCTGGAAGGGCATCCGCTGCGTAAAATATATGCTGGATAAATTGGCAGTTCATTCCGCGGTGGCGACCCCAGATTAATAAAGGGACTTAGCCAAAAAGAAAATGAATGAATGAATGTTTAAATATTTTTTCAGTACTCCACAACTAAACTAGTATATTTTTACTGTTTTCGCTAACATGACCGGGTCTGTTTGTTTTATTTCAGGGAGGAGCCATTTCCATTCTGACCGCATGCGAGAGGCCGCAGGATTTTACAGGTGTGGTTCTCATCGGCCCTATGGTTCAGATGAGTGCTGAATCTGCTACACCCTTCAAGGTAATAATAATAATAATAATAATAATAATAATAATAATAATAATAATACAAAATCATGTAAGAGTGAAAGCAAATTTGTCTTTTTCCCAAGTGTGCATTTGATTTCAATCACAGCCGAAACATGAGGCTGTAAATTAGATTTGCTGCCCTCTGCAGTCAGACGGTTAAACGCAATCAAATAACAAGGGCTTTTAAATGTCAGCTGTCAAATAGCAGCAGTAAAGCAATCAATAACTGCCTCTGTAGACTGCCTTTTTTTTTTTTTTTTGCTTTGGATGTAGTGAAATCATCACGTTAACCATGAACATGTCCCAATTGCATTTGTTGACATCAAAGTTTTGTTTATTATTTAAATTAATCGCTTTTGTAGATTGTTAATTTTTTACAGCAGTAAAAAAAATACAGTAATCTAATATAGTAGTATAACTACAAATAATTACAATTATGGATGAGTATTTTGATATGTAATATCAATATATGATATGTCCATATTTGGGCCACTATATGTTTATATATCATTTTAGCATCAATATCACAATGTGTGCATCTGCAATAGTCACATCGCAGGATCTGCAATGTTGAATTGGGATTATATTTGACCCGGAACCACAGGTCAGAACATTAAATCATTGAAGAATTTTACCATAATGGAGCAGAAGTTTATCATTTGCATATGTTTTAAGACCTGTGACTGTATGACCATATCAAGATAGTTTAAAGCATTCAGGTACAAGGAATTGTACCATTTGAAACTTTAATAAAAATTATTTAAGTAAATTATTTATGCAATAAAGACTGTGCTGTGCTATGTTACATTGGATTATTCAAGTTCTGTACCTGAATTGTAGCAAACAGAGCTGTTTAGGTCATCTGGTGAAATTGTATTCATATTGCAGTATACAGTTGAAGTCAAAATTATTGGCCTCCCTGAATTATTAGCCCCCCTGTTTTTTTTCTTCCCCAATTTCTGTTAAATGGAGAGAAGATTTTTTTCAACACATTTCTAAACATAATAGTTTTAATAACTCATTTCTAATAACTGATTTCTTTTATCTTTGCCATGATGACAGTAAGTAATATTTTACTACATATTTTTCAAGACACTTCTATACAGCTTAAAGTGACATTTAAAGGCTTAACTAGGTTAGTTAGGTTAACTAGGCAGGTTAGGGTAATTAGGCAAGTTATTGTATAACGATGGTTTGTTTTGTAGAGTCTCAAAAACAAATTTAGCTTAAAGGGGCTAATAATTTTGACCTTAAAATGTTTTTAAAAAAATTAAAAACTGCTTTTATTCTAGCCGAAATAAAACAAAAAGACTTTCTCCAGAAGAAAAAATATTATCAGACATACTGTGAAAATTTCCTTGCTCTGTTAAACATCATTTAAGAAATATTTTTAAAAGAAAAAAAATTCAAAGGAGGGCTAATAATTCTGACCTCAACTGTATATAGCAGAAAAACAAAACATCGCAATGTCAGATTTTTTTCAATAACATGCAGCTCTATTGTGAACACAATTGTTATTTTTACCTACTGCGCCACCGCGTCGCCCCATATGTGGATATATAAAATAATAGTTTGAAGTATAATCAGCAGTATAGATGGAGCACCATACCTATTATACTAAAAAATGACTCCTATAGTGTCTGATGCCACAGAAATTTTACTAGAGCGTTGAAGTGTTCAGTTCTCTGCAGTAAATTGATAATATCTGTGAATTCTTTTGCAGGTTTTCATGGCCAAAGTCCTAAACCGCTTGGCTCCTAAACTCACTCTCGGCCCTATCGATCCAAAATTTGTCTCACGGGATCCTAAACAGGTATGTGGAATGTATGTGAAAGGTCTTCTGTAATGTATATGTGCGTATATTATAACACTGACAGCTAGTGTTTAAACAGACAGCCCGGCGAGGTTATTTGTAATAATAATGTTATAATGTGTTAAAATAATATTTACACTGTAAATCTACCCTTTTAGAGTGAACCATAAGCAATGCATCGAGATGAAAACATATGACTTTCATTTTCAGCCTGGCCATGAAATACTGTGATGTTCCACAGAAACAGCTTGTGCCGTTTATCTAGCCATAGAAGATAGACAAACCAGACTTCAAAAGCTGAAGCTCACTGTTCTTAGAGATCTGCTTTTTGTTAAGCTGTGTCGTAAAACTGTTTCCGAGTCCAAGCCTCTGTTCTTTTGTAGTGAGAAACTTCTTTTTCACTAGGTGTTTGTGACCACAGTTTAGCCATCATACACTGCATCACAGACAGTAATATTTAAACAATTTATCCACCTTTTCCTGCATGTAACGACTGCGTTTCTCTTTCAGCTAATGAAACTTTCAGCAAAAGAACTGAAACAAATTACTTTGATAAACAAAGTTGCACTACAAATGGGTGACTCTAGAATTGAAGGTACATTTTGCATCTCCTAGATCAGGGGGTGCCTAAACTTTTTCGTATAAATAACCAAAAGCCAAATATTATTGAAAGCCATGTGCCGAAGTTAAAATTACCAAGCTATATTACATTAAAGTTGCCATGGGTAATATCCTAATTTATTTCATAAGATTTAAAAGTAAATTAAAAAAAAAGACTTTAAATCATATTAACTAATGCATTATAACATTTCAAATTATAACTTATTGCAATAATAACATAAATCACATTTATAACACTGTGGATTTTAATGATGAATACACTAGTCAAGCAGAATCTGCCTTTGCCTTGATTTATCCTCTATCTGTCGGGTGACAGTATTCACATTTAAACTAAACCTGATTAATTTACACTGTGAAAAATGCAGTGTTGCACACAATTCATTCATGTTGTCCCAACACAAATCAATTAAGTTAACTTAACACTTTTAACAAATTTATGTGGATTGAACATAAAAAAATTAAGTTATCCCAATAAAATTTCAAGAATTGTGTCGTTTTAGCTTATTTTAAATAAGTAGTTTGAACAAGTAAATAATATATTTTTTTGATTGTACACCATTTTATTGAAACATTTTTATTCAGTGAACAATAAAACAAACAAACAAAGGTTTACATTAGATTTGAAATGACAACCTCTAAACCAGAGGTGCCCAAACATTTTCTTATGAAGGGCCAAAAACCAAACTTGATTGAGGCTTATGGGCCCAAAGTAAATATAGCAAACTGTATTTTATTAAAGTTGCCATGGGTAGTTTCCTACTTTATTTCTTAACAATAGCAGGAATTACTTTATTCGTATTACCTAATGAATTCATCTTTTTACATCTTATAATAAATTTATTACAATAAAACAAATTATTCATGTTATAACACAATGGAGTTCAACGCTGTATACACTAGTCAAGTTGTTGAGGTCTTATGAGGTCAAGTAACAGTATTTACATAAAAAACATAAAATCTGATTCATTTCCGACATTTAATTGAAAAATTTAATCAGTGAGCTTCTTTTAGCTTAACAATAAAACAAACAAAATGTTAAGTTAAATCAGAAATGGCAATCTCTGTTAAATCTATATGAAGTTTCACAAACTAATTTCAAGAGGAGCATGTGAAATGATTGACTACAGCTGATCCTTATTGCTAATCATTAGCTAGCCTATTGGATCATTCCAAAATTACTATAAATATCCTGCCTAAACTTCATTCCCTATCTTCATTTTGGAAACCCTCTCTCTATCCTTCTTTTCTCCCTCCTCTTCAATTCTATAATGGGGTGACACGGCAACTCAGTGGCTGGCGCTGCTGCCTCGCAGCGGAAGGGCCAATGAGTCAAGTTCTAATTGAGTCAGTAGGTACTCTCTGCACAGAGTTTGCATATTCTCCCTGTGTTCGCGTGGGTTTTCCCCTGGGTGCTCCGGTTTCTTCCCACAGTCTAAAAACATGTACATAAGCGAATTGTAATAACAGTCACAAGCACTTACACATACATACTGAATCAATTAGAACCACCATATTAACCAAAGTATAGGTTAAAAACGAACTGGGGGCTCTCGAGAAATACCTGATCTCATATCCCTCCTAATGCTCATTGACCAGGCGGGGAAACTAGGGCTCATCTATCTCCGAGCTCAGGGTTCTCTCCCAGGACAGCATGCCAAACTTTCTATCATAGTCGAGCATTATCTAAGCTTGAACTCTTGAAATGAATAAATACCTGTCATTCTCCCTCTCTTCTCAGATGGGACAGTCGGCCAAATCAAAGGTTACCATGGGCCAACTTTGGCCCACGGGACCTAGTTTGGGCATCTCTGTCCTAGATAAACATTTAAATAAATTTAATGAAACAGTTTGAGTAATAACACAAGTCTATCAATTTATATAAATATAAATACTTACATGTGTATTTAGAGATATTTGTCTTAAAAATATGAAAGACTATACCACATTATCCCCTATAACTGTTGTCTCTGAGCTCCAGAATTGTACATTCAGCTTCAATTCTCATGAAATAATTAAGTCTGTTTTTCTTTATTAATTGTAATTTCAGTAACAACAACAAAAAAATACATATAGTGTCTCTCTCTATATTCTGGTCAGCTCTGTGACATTGCTCATAAAAAGGCATAGCAATCTGAAAAGCACTGTTAGAAAAAGTATTTGACCTGCTCCAAGTGATGTCACTTCCTCTGGCAGGAAACTCTGAAACAAAGAAGGGATACTAGAAATCTAGAAGGAATACAGCTGCAGCCGGAAGTTAGCAAGAATTATTTATGTTATTTATTAAAATATACATTTAATTGTATTTTATTACATTTAAATTAATGCCATTAATATCACAACCATATCTGTTTCTAAAACTTATCTCTGACTTTGGTTCACTAGATTTGAATGTATTTACTACAGGATAGTAATTGGTCACACTTTATTTTGATGGTCTGTTGGTTGAATTTATGTAACATTGCATCTACATGCCAACTAATTCTCATTAGATTATAAGTAGACAGTTGGGTTGGGGTTAGGGTTAGTGTAAGTTGACATGTACTTGCAAAGTTTCCTATCATCAGTTAAATGTCTGTTGAAGGAGCAGTATCAACAGATATTAAGCAGACGGTCTACTAATACTCAAATGGACCATCAAACCTAGGATGGTTTACCTATTAATCTTCCAGTATAGTAATCTTCCAGTAATGTCCATAATATTGCTGCAGAAAGTTTAGTTTTTTCACTTTTAAATTTTTTTGTGGAAGAAATTAAATAATATATAAATAATTAATATAACTAATATATAATTATATATATATATATATATATATATATATATATATATATATATATATATATATATATATATATATAATATAATAATTATATAATATATGATAATAATTATACATAATATAATAATTATATATATATAATATATAATAACTAATAAATAATTTTTATGTGGATTAAAAATAAGGTGGGGCATCACACCTTACAAGAAGGTCGCTGGTTCAAGCCTCGGTTGAGTCATAAGGCATTTCTGTGTGGAGTTTGCATGTTCTCCCCCACAGTCCAAAGACATGCTGTATAAGTGAATTGGGTTGGCTAAATTGTCCATAGGGTATGTGTGTATGTATGTTTTCCAGTGATGGGTTGCAGCTGAAAGGGCATCCGCTGCATAAAACATATCCTGGATAAGTTGGCGGTTCATTCTGCTGTGGCGACACCAGATTAATAAAGGGACTAAGCCGAAAAGAAAATGAATGAATGAATGAAAAATAAGGTGGATTAAACATAAATCAGTGTCTGACTATCTGAGATCAGTCATAGATATAAACAAAACGATCTTGATTTTCAATAGTATTGCAGCAAACTATAAGCATATATTAGTGTCATTTGTTGTTTTCTTTTGAACGTTTGGACTACTGACGTCAGCAAGAGGATTGTTTTGAAGATTGAGTTAGTGCTATTGGGATTGTGTTTTTAATTCTTCTTCATCTCCATGTGTCTGTCAGGTAGAGGCATATGAAAAGGATGAGCTGAATTATCATGGAGGGCTACGCGTCTCGTTTGGGATGCAGATGTTGGACGCGACGTCTCGCATCGAGAGAGAGTTACCCGACATCAAGTGGCCCTTTTACATTCTACATGGAGATGCCGACAAACTGTGTGACATCAGAGGCTCTCGATTATTGTATAATGAAGCCAAGAGCACTGATAAAAAACTGAAGGTGAGTCAAACATTCAGAAATATTGGCCAAAATAATGCAAATATTTTGCAATTTCATGTTAATACAAATCTTTTATTCATCTATGGAGAATCTTATATTTTAAATACCATAATACCATAAAATACATAATAACAAATACTTTAAATAACAGAATAGCTAGTATTTGTAATTGTTGTAAATAAAACAATATCATTTCAACTTAATTTCTTCTTGATTTATATCTGTTTTCCCTTCTTCCATATTTGCTTGTTGTTATACTTGGTTAATAGGGATTATTACATATGTATGTATTATGTTTAAGCATATATGCACTCACCGGCCACTTTATTAGGTACAACTTACTAGTACAGGGTTGGACCACCTTTTGCCTTCAGAACTACCTTAATCCTTCGTGGCATAAATTCAACAAGGTACTGGAAATATTCTTCAGAGATTTTGGTCCATATTGACCATTGAGGTGAATCTCCCGCTCCATCACATCCCAAAAGTTCTCTATTGGATGGAGATCTGGTGACTGTGGAGGCCATTTGAGTACAGTGAACTCATTGTTATGTTCAAGAAACCAGTCTGAGATGATTCGTGCTTTATGACATGGTGCATTATCCTGCTGGAAGTGTCCATCAGAAGATGGGTACACTGTGGTCATAAAGGGATGGACATGGTCAGCAACAATACTCAGTTAGGCTGTGGTGTTGACACAATGCTCAATTAGTACTAATGGGCTTAAAGTGTTCCAAGAAATTATTCCTTACACCATTACACCACCACCACCAGCCTGAACCGTTGATACAAAGCAGGATGGACCCATGCTTTCATGTTGTTGATGCCAAAATCTGACTCTACCGTCCAAATGTTGCAGCAGAAATTGACACTCATCAGAGCAGGCAACGTTTTATCAATCTTCTATTGTCCATTTTTGGCGAGCCTGTGCAAAGTGTAGCCTCAGTTTCCTGTTCGTAGCTGACAGGAGTGGCACCCGGTGTGGTCTTCTGCTGTTGTAGCCCATCCGCCTCAAGGTTGGACGTGTTGTGCATTCAGAGATGCCCTTCTGCATACCTCAATTGTAACGAGTGCTTATTTAAGCTACTGTTGCCTTTGTATCAGTTCAAACCAGTCTGGCCATTCTCCTCTGACCTCTGGCATCAACAAGGCATTTGCACACACAGAACTGCCGCTCACTGGATATTTTCTCTTTTTCTCACCATCCTCTGTAAACCCTAGAGATGGTTGTGCGTGAAAATGCAAAAAGAGCTGTTTCTGAAAGACCAGCCCGTCTGGCACCAACAACTGTGCCACGATCAAAGTCACTTAAATCACCTTTCTTCTCTATTCCCCATGTTCGTCAAATCGTCTTGACCATGTCTACATGCCTAAATGCATTGAGTTGCTGCCATGGGATTGGCTGATTAGAAATTTACATAGATGTGTGTGTGTGTGTGTGTATGTGTTAATATATAAGTATGGTTTGTATTTATGTACTCGAGGTGATGTTGTGCTTGTAGATGTTTTGAATATTGCAGCATAATTTTATCCAGATGCACATTCTGCATTCATGACATAAAAACAATAGACCATCTGTATACAAACACTCATTTATATGCATTCCCTACTGGGCGTACTAACCTAGATCTGTTTCTCTGTGACAAACAGGTATATGAAGAAGCCTACCATGCCCTACATCACGACTTACCTGAAACAATCGAGTCTGTTTTAAAGGAGGTGAGCACCTGGATCCTGGAGAGAATCCCTGCCCCTCAAGCCTCTTAGCTTTCAATCATAGCATACACACACACATGCCTAAGCCCCACCCCCTGTCCAATCACATCTCTACTTATAGAGAGATATCAGCCAGCACTACATGCAAACAATACTATCCTCTGTTTAATTAACCAAGACGTCTTTACTAAGTGACCTTTGACCATAAGGCAAAGCACTGGAGATGAAAAGGGTAAAAAAATTATCACCATACTTCCCCAGTTGACTGCCTACATTAGGAATTAGTTTTTTTTATAACAAGATTTCTGATATGCTATGTTTAAATATGAAACGAGGCTCATTTAAATATATATCAAGCACAAAAATCTGTTTGACCTAATCTAGTTTGGTCATGTTCAAAAAATATCTTTTTGACACCACAGGGTCTTTTTTATCACTCCATAATTCAAAAAATACATCGAACAGCCAGCAAAAATAATTATAATAACAATATTTTTTAAGAATAAAAGGTTGTATGTATTGTTGTATGATAAATATAGACGTATCCCTCTGTAAAAACGTTCAAAATATAGATACAACTGACAAATTGATGTAAAAATGTGATGAATGCAAGATCTGAAAGCTGCTACAATGAAGATTTAGCGCAGGAGAAAAAAATCCTTATAAAAAAACAGCCTTTAAAAAGATAGAAATATTGAGAAGTATTGTTAAACTGTGACAAAAGAAACACATGAAGGTGTTTTTTGAATGTTTTCCATACATTACACTGAAAATATACGAAGCCAGATCAGCTTAAAAAATAATACATTTACAGTTCACATTTAAAAAATCCAATTTGTAAGTTCAAAACACAATTCAGAAATGTGCAAATCCAATTTGTAAACGCAAAACACAATTCTTAAATACGCAAATCCAATTAGTAAAATCAAAACACAATTCGTAAATTCAAAACAGAACTCATAAATGCTCAAATTCAATTCGAAAATTCAAAACACGATTCATAAATGCGCAAATCCAATTCGTAAAATCAAAACACAACTCATTAATGCGCAAATTTAGTATGTAAACTCAAAACACAATTCGTAAATTCAAAATACAATTCATAAATGCGCAAATCCAATTCGTAAAATCAAAACACAACTCATTAATGCGCAAATTTAGTATGTAAACTCAAAACACAATTCGAAAATTCAAAATAGAACTCATAAATGCGCAAATTCGATTCGTAAAATCAAAACACAACTCATAAATGAGCAAAATCAATTCGAAAATTCAAAACACGATTCATAAATGCGCAAATCCAATTCGTAAAATCAAAATACAACTCATTAATGCGCAAATTTAGTATGTAAACTCAAAACACAATTCGTAAATTTAAAACACAACTCATAAATGCGCAAATTCAATTCGTAAAATCAAAACACAACTCATAAATGAGCAAATTCAATTCGAAAATTCAAAACACGATTCATAAATGCGCAAATCCAATTCGTGAAATCAAAACACAACTCATAAATGCTCAAATTCAGTTTGTAAACTCAAAAACAAAATTCGTAAATTCAAAACACAACTCATAAATGCGCTAATTCAATTCATAAATTCAAAACACGATTCATAAACACGCAAATCCAGTTCCTAAATTCAAAACACAATTGTTAATGCGCAAATTCAATTTGTAAATACAAAACACAATTCAGAATTGTACACATCCAATTCATTTGGGGGAAATATTTATGATTTTTTTACTTGTGAATTCACAAATTGTGTTTTGAATTCACAAATTGGATTTTCTAAATGTGAGTTAGCTGTGCATGTATGAGCTTTATTTTTGCAAATGTTTTATTTCTGAGACTGATCTGGCTCCATAAAGAATGAAAAGCCAAAACCTCAAAACTGACAGGTGTATTAAAAAAGCAGCATTTTTTTCCTGCAGTGTCTCGCTTTAAGGTCCAATTAAGCTTTAATATGGCCAGTAAGGGTTCTGTGGGAGTTCTTATTCCCTGTCAAACTTCAAAAGGCATCAGCTCTGCAGGACATGGCATACACGAAAATGAATGCCGCTTGCCCTCAGTGTTGAGCTTTCTTTTCGTGTTGCCACAGTAATAAAAGACTCTCGTTGATGTCCACTGCTCATTAGAGATGCGGTGCTGCCCCCGCTGGACAACATCTATACTGCATTCAGCTGTGAGCGCAGTTACCAAGCAACTCAACCATATATATTACATATAGCTTGGCAGGAAAACAAACCGAAGGAGAATATGAAAATGCCTTGAGACATTCAGAAAGCAAAATGTCCGCTGGGTGAGTCTAACATTGCATTCATAGAGATCAATTGGATCATCTCTACACTACAGACACATCTAACTATGCAGGAGATCCCCCATTTATATGCCCACTATAAGGAAAATTGGAGAGAAATCTCTTTTTGTGGTTTGACTGTTTCAGACACATAAGACTGTTTCATTCCTTTGAGTAAACGAAAAGTAAATGTCTCTGCGTTTGCTGAATATAAACACCGATTTACAGCTGATTCTTCCTTACAAGCTCTGGAATTGTAATATCTCATTGCATTATTTTTTACTACTGTTTTGTTATTTTTTGACTACTCTATTAATGAATATGTTACTGTTGAAATGATAGTGTGTTCACTATAGCTTTTGGCCTCATCGCAGACCTTTCGGGTGCTAATGGGGTTTGTAGCTCTAAAACAACATGGAATTGTAAAAAGGTCAGTCGCTCACACCAGCTTAACATTTACAGTACCACGACTGATGAAGGGTGAATTTTGTTACAAAAGGTTTGCATGCAAGACTCAAAAGCATTTTATCAATGAATGTGGAGCATTTTGTTGAATGTGGCACATTTTTAATGGAAGCAAAACGTTTCTTTAGCTTACTTTTATAGATTGTCGTTGAATTCTCTGGTAATAACAATACTGAAATACAGAACTGAAATGTCCAGATTGTAAATAGCGTGCATTTTTGTGTATGCGTTTAGGAGAGAGACTATATATGTATAGAAAGAGAAGCTATATATAGTTTGGGTGTTTGTTTTACATGTACTGCATTTTATTATAGGTATATTGTCTCTCGGTCATTTGAAAGGATCACACGTACATTTGTAGAATAACCTAATCTGTCTCAGTGATAATCCTCTTCGACTTTGACTGTTTCTGTAACTGTTCTTAAATCTTCCTTTGGAGGAAGTGCTAGGAACACTGTGATTGGAGGAGCAGCTCAGATTCTCAAGGACGTTATTTTTTACATTGGGCAATACCGCATGATTCATTTGGATTTGAACTTGCTTGCCTTTACTATATGACATCTAAAATGCTCTCCTACTGTCGCACTGTCCTAGTAAATGGCACATTTAATATAAAAAGGGTTGTGAGTTCTTTACATAAATGCTGTAATATATTAAACAGAAATGAAAGCTATAATGTGATTAAGTAATACTCTGTATGGAACTGGTAATTATATAAAATAATAAATTTTAAATGATGGATATTGTTTGTGTGGATTTATTATTGGTTGGTTGGTTGACTGAAGATGATTCCACCATAGTGTTATGTGTTGGTCATGTGTTTTAATGAAAGCCTGGAGCTCCAAAAAAAAAACCTTGTATATAAAAAGCCCTTTTCTTCCCAGAACAACTGAATTGTTTAAGATAGTTCTTTCAGATTGCAATGCCTGAATTAACAATTCTCAGGAATTCACTGCAATGACCTTTATTAGAACCAGATAGTAAAAAACTAAATTATGATCCAATTTGTTCTAGAAAACGGTCCTTTGAATTTACACAGCTATTATTCCAGTGGGCTTGTTTCCCTTGGTGTATTTCTGATCTAGTTTCTGTAGGCAACAGGCTCGTGTGTTTAGTTAGAGATCATTTATAGACGTTTTCCCCATTTAAATTTAAACATGGATAAACGTGTTAAAGCTGGCATGAAAACCTTAAGTTATATTCTTTCATTGCATATGGATATCTGAGAAAATAAAGCAGGACCTGATTTTGTCAGTGGAAAAATGTATTCATTTAAAGAAATGTGATTAAGTTGCATTAATTGTAATTGGGTTATTATTGGTAATTCCCATATTATATGTTCTTATTATACTCATATCTTATTACGTTAGGAAATACATTATTTTATTACTTTTTTAAATTGAATTTCATACAAACAAAATGTACACTCACCGGCCACTTTATTAGGTACACCTGACAACTGCGCGTTAACGCAAATTTCTAATCAGCCAATCACATGGCAGCAACGCATTTAGGCATGTAGACATGGGCAAGACGATCTGCTGAAGTTTAAACCGAGCATCAGAATGGGGAAAAATGGTGATTCAAGTGACTTTGAACGTGGCACGGTTGTTGGTGCCAGACGGGCTGGTCTGAGTATTTCAGAAACTGCTGATCTACTGCGATTTTCACGCACAACCATCTCTGGGGTTTACAGAGGATGGTCCGAAAAAGAGAAAATATCCAGTGAGCGGCAGTTCTGTAACATTTACATTATTTTGTTATAAATAAATTGGTTATGAAGGTTAATTGATTTTGACATTTTCTACTAGAAATTTAAATTTAATCCAGTATTTCAAATGGGTTTCATTAGAAAAATTAGCAGATTATTTGTACTTTTAGAGGCCATAATTATACATTCAAATAGGATTTATCAACAGTATTACAATTCATGTTGTGTGTGTGTGTGTGTGTGTGTGTGTGTGTGTGTGTGTGTGTGTGTGTGTGTGTGTGTGTGTGTGTGTGTGTAGGTTACTTTTTTTAAAGGGGTATATCCAGTTATTAAATTTCCCCCATATTCACTCATTTAAAAGTTTGCTGATAATAAAAGGTTATGGTTATGACAAAAGAATGAATCTTTTAGTGTAAACATAGGTCAGGTTGTAAATGCACTGTGAACGTTAAAATGTATGACAGCTTCTATAAGCGAATAATAAGTGAATGCTGACTAAAGGATGACACGTCTTATTTTGTGTTCCACAGAAGAAGAAAACACTGGTTTGTAATTACATGATGCTGAGTGAACAATCCCTTTGAGAAAAGAGGAAATCCGGCTTTCACGGTGAGCTGTTATTATCCGGCAGGGGGCGCGCGGGGGACCTCGAGGAAATGACTGGAGGATTTAAAGGTGGTTCTGTGTGTCCATGGTAACGGCTTTACCTGCGACCTGAATGGAGACCCGAGAATAGATCGACTGCTCTATATTTACTGACAGGGAACTCCTGCTCTCCAGGCGGATATTAATTTCATCAGTTCTCCTTAAGATGGAGCCTTGTAGACCACCGAGCCCTTCTAGGAATTCAAAGTTAGTTGTAGCCATTGCGTTTTCAGAGTTGACCTAATAAACGACTCATGTTGTACATCATATTCGATGATAAAAGTTAATGTTTGACGTTTTATGGCGGCATACGCGTGCAAAGCGCCATCTTTTAGTTTAGTTGTAGGCTACTTTTGTTTTTACTTAACTCACTTGCATTACTCACTGAAAGAGGGATTCCGTGTATTGCTCAATGCTGAGTTCTCGCTGAGGTCAGAATTGGCCCTGAACCCCATTACAGCCTCGCAGAATAACTCATCTTCACCCACTTCCTAAATCTCGCACAAGCACGCTTCAAATGGGTGGAGCTAGTGTCTCATGCTGCGCTGCGATTGGTTCATCTCGCCGTCCATCAGGGTTTGACGTTGTGGCTCGCTCTCGAACTCTGTGACCGCGCCCCCGAGGCTCAGCGGCGGTGGAGAAGGAGAGAGTGTGCACCTCAGGAGGAACCAGCGGTCTGTTCTCACAGGAAAAAACGAGAAAATTTCAGCTCATACATGGCGAAATTTGTTTTATTCGACGTCCAGACACATATGCATTCAGGACCGCGGCTCTGACAGCGACAGGCGACGCGAATATCCGCAGCTTCACAGAGGTTGGAGTTTACCGAGGGTTTTCGTAGCAGTTTCGTGCTTGGAGGCACGCGAGTACCGGTGTCGTCGTCTCCGTGGACGCCGTTTCGTGCTTTCCGGTGACAACTGACACTTGTCCGAATTCCCAAGACTAGAAGGCCTACTCTGCTCGGTCTCCCACCAGCCCGGTGTCCCTGTCAGCGCGGGGCCGCCTGCACACTCACCCCGGCGCGGCCTCGCTCCTTGACGAACCCCCGGCGACGACACAGCGTAGAGCCCGTTAACGTTACCTACACTCCTCGACAACACCTGCCGTGTTACAACGACCAGCAAAACCGTGAATCTTTGAAGGAAAACGGACTAGAGAGACGCCGGTGATATCGACAGGCGGAGCTGTCATTCAACATATCAACAGCTCCTTGAATTTAAGCATATTTAATAGTTGATTCTCACGCGACTGGCTCATTCTCTCTCTCTCGCATATCCTCAATCAAGCTATCAAACAGCCAAACGCCTGACACAGAAACTAAACACGCTTGGAGCAAAGGCAAGGCCTCATCTGCTAACTCAGATAGCTGCATCGCTAACACTCAGCCTGGGTTTAATCAGCTTCTAATCTTATTAACTCCACTTTTTGACTCCTATTCATCGCTTATTTTTGTACGATACTACACAATAGAGGGGCGATTTTAATTTAAAGCCATTGGATCAACGCACAGTACAGTACAGACAAGAGATCTGTTCAGCAGCAGGAGGAAACACAGCTGTCAGCCTTTATTTTCTACTACTCGGCCTGATTAATTCCCACCTTGGGAAAGAAAAACCCGAAGAATCTTATGTGTTGGGCTGGTTTCAGCTGACCTTTGCTACGAAAATTAACTAAGTCCCTCGTGAGCTTCTTGCGCTGTAACCCGCTGCATGCACTGATACGGGAAGGACTTGATTTATATTTTTGTACTATAGTTCAGGAGCCATTTAGAACAGGGTCAGATCTCTGCACAAACCCCTACTACTGTTCAAACATGAGTATTGAGATTCCAGTCGGACTGACGGAGCTGCTTCAAGGCTACACCGTGGAGGTGCTGCGCCAGAGGCCGCCGGACCTGGTGGAGTTCGCCGTGCAGTATTTCACCCGCCTGCGGGACACCAGGAGCCAGGACGGGTCCGGGGCCGCCGCCAAAACCGGGGGGAAGGGAGTGATGTTTGATGGCGAGCCGATGCAGACAGAGTCCAACGGGGACGAAGATGACGAGGACGATGACTCAGATTTTGAGCGTGAGTGTCTCTTTTGTTAAATGAGCTGCCTGTAAACCATGAGATTGCGTTTGTTTTAGTGTATAGTGTGTTTGCACGGCTAACAAGGGTGTCAGATTTCCCTAGTGATGATGGGTAACGTGAGCAACGGTCCTATCTAGGCTGTTTCCATGGCACTCGCTCTCATCCATGCGCTTGATTGACAGGGTGACAAGTAGCCTGCACTAGGCATCCCCAGAATGCATGCAAAATTAAAATGCTCTAGTAATGGATTTGCATTAATATTTATGCAGCTCATTTTGATTATTGACGGCTTGTGGCGTGAGTGCGATGCTAACCCGTTCATGCAGTATGAATTACTTGTATGAATGGATGCGGGCTGGCCATTGAGAATGCTAACAGGGATTTTTCATAATGGAGAGAGAGGTGCGCTCGTGCACATCAAAGCAAGCCCCTCTTTCCTTTCATGTAGTGCAGAGCGAACAGCTGCGCTTTCCGAGCAGATTCACTGGCAGACATTTCTGAAGTCAGCATCTGTGAATTAAAGCATTCTTAAAAAGAAGTGATTGTGGGAAATCTGGGCCACGTGAGGAAGCGGTGTTGAAATGGATAGGGGAATTAGTTCACCTGGACAAATCGCTTAATCATATTTCATCTAGCCGCAGGGTGTGCAATACCTGTCTGTCACTGTGTGGATTATGAATTGTTTGTTTAAATATTTAAGGTTGTAATTGTTTTCATAACCTAATACTGAACGGAATGGGGAAGTCCGTGCCTATCTCTGTGTAACATCTGGTCTGAGATCACTCAAGATTGTGTGCTTTCAGTGGTTTGTATTGAACTGGTGCATCATTCGCTTCACACGTTTTAATATGCATGCTTTCCTGCTGTATACTGTAGTAAAGCAGTATGTTGAATGATCTTAACATGGAACAAAATGTACTTTTACATGCACAGTGGTTATAATCAAGCGACAGTAGGTTGTAATCTCCACCTAATCAAATATTCAAGCAATTTTCCTGAACCAAACATTGGCTGATGTTTAAAGGCAAGTTTAAATTACATTTTTATACTGTAGTTGTCTGATTTTAAAATGTTTAGGCATTTTAAAAATGGTGGATAATTGAGCTAAGTGGCTTTTTTTAGTGCAACTGCCTTGCTGTTGGACCAAATCTCTATGTATATGTATATATATATATATATATATATATATATATATATATATATATATATATATATATATATATATATATATATATATGTAAGTATTTTTTCATAAGTTGTAAATCTGTTTCAGTCTGACAGCTCTGGGGTTGTTTCAGCAAAACTCACAAACAGCATTGCAAACTTGTGTGGTTGGAACTATAGGTCTCTTAACCTAGTTAAAAGGATAGTTTCGTATGATGACATATGAATCTAAAAATGTCATGCATTTGAGCAAAATAAGAAAGCTAATGCGCAGTCTATATCTTTAAGTCGTTCATTAGGAGAATGTGAAGGCAATTTTGATGAGTGCCCTTGTGCTTACAGGCTTAGTGCAATGACAATGGAAGCCTGGGGTGATGTAAGAAAAGCCACTTAAAAAGGACAAAATAGCAAGAAAAATTAGAACAGTCCATAGATTGTTTTTGTTTGTTTTTTTTTTGTAATGGGCTGCACGATATTGGAAAAATCTGATATTGCGATTTAGCTTTTTTTCTGCGATTAAATATCGTGATGTGAATAAAGTTTCACAAGATATTTTGAATAGCATGATTTGATGATTTTCTGGGGAGTCTAAAAGTATTCAGATACAGTACATGCAAAAAATGCTTTTATTATTTTGTCCTGTTTCTAGTCTAAATTGTAAAAAATGTTAGAGCAAGTAAAATATTGTTTTGTTTTCACCGTCAGAAGAAATAAGTCAAAATTAAGGGTTTTTCCTTAAAACAAGCAAAGTTATCTGCCTTTAGGGTGGCATTGTCTTGTTTTTGCTAAGACAAAAATTCTAAGTAAGATTTTTTTTTTGCATAAATCATAAATTCTATATGAATAAAAGGATTAAATACAATTCTGTAGCTCCTGGTCAACTGTAATTCAGGCTCAACATTGCATATCTTTGCGAACTGACTATTGCGGATGTGCACATTGCGTGAAATGATATATTGTGCAGCACTACTTTTATAGCAATAGTCTGATATTGTTTTGATTTCACACTTTTTTGGTAGTAGAAATTAAGCTCTCCATCACCTAAGTGATGACAACAGTTCTTACCAATGTTGTATGAACAAATTATGTACGAAACAATTGTGATTAGCTTGTTTGTTTCTGCAGTAATGCTATCATGTTAGTAAAGCAGTGAGTTTTGTTGTTCTTCAGGAAACACACATGGGCCCAGATTTGATTTTGCATGTTATAGAAACAAGAATTTTGTTGTGTTAAAGTGAAAGTCAACTGGAACATGACTAAACTTTCAGTTAGACTAGTCTTCTTCACACCTCTTTGAATGTTGAGACTGCTGAAGATGTGCATGTCCGCTTACCAGATTTTTGCTTCTCCCTCATAAGGTTTAATAATCCAGTGGATTTTTTCCTTTTTTTAAATTCTGAATCAAAAGCATCCAGTTGAAACCTTCTTGTCTTCAAGGCGAGCATGTCTCATTGTTGCTTAGCACCAACAGATACCATGAGAGCACAAGCTCCAGAGCGATTTGAAAAAGAAAAAGTGGTACAGCTTGCATTTACAAGCATTTTTTGAATGCTCAATGTTTTTAAACTGTATTCTGCTCTATATCTACCAAAATGTAGAATTGCAATGAAAAGTAACAGTATCTGAAAGTTGAATGGGTAAACCACTGGTTGTAATATGTAGTAGCAGGCGCACCAGCCAAAATTTAGGCACTCGTACCATAAATTATGAGCAACGTTACTACAAGTTTTAGATTAACATATTTAACAGAAACTAACAAACAAACAAAAATCTGCACATGCCCACTGGCCCTGCTTACATGCTTCAACATGCTTCACTTGTTGAAAATCACGTTATTTTTCCATATATCTTACTTGATTATAAACAGCTACTCAGCTAACAGGAAAACGGCTGTCATATTTTCTAGTTCCTCTGAAAGGGGCTCAAGAGGCTCTGATTGATCAGCTAACATAATGTGCTGTGATTCGCAGATTTGGCTCCATGTCATGCCCCTACAAGCACGCGCTTTCTGGATCAGTTTGCCTGAATCAGACAGAAAATAACGAGCACACAGCTGAACCTCAGGCCTGCTCTCTAAAATAAAGCGTCTTTTACATATATTCGAATAAGCATGTGTAAGTAATATAAACTGTTCGCATATCTTTTGTGAGTTTGTTGTTTGAGATGTATAATGCACGGAAAGCAGCCGCATAGCGAGACGCAAAGCGTATATTGTATAGAGAGTCAGTGCAGTGCTGCTAAAGATTGTTAGTGTTTACAGCGGTTTGACTGATAAAAATGAATTTGTAGCTAATTTGTTAGCAGTGCCAAACAACATTTCCTGTTGTTTACATCCTTGTTTACATCCTTGCTACAACATGCCGTTAACGCTAGAAACTGTGAATGTAGTTGATCAATTTTAACAAATAAAAATCCTTACAGGTTGTGGCTCACAATCCACAGCTGCGTCAGTTGGAGGAGTTTTTAGCTGAATCCAGCATTGAACTCTGGAAGCTCTCCTTTGTCAAATGCTAGCTATAAATATTTTCATAATTCTCTGGAACATAATTAAAATTGCTTTTTGTATCGTGCCCTTTGGAAGCCCAAATACCGAAACAGAACAAGCTCTGTGGAAATAGTAGCGTTTGGACGGCATTTTAGCTTTCTCTGCTACAACATTACAGCGCCTCTGACCACGCCCATTCGCTGCGCAGGGTGAATGAGTGTAACTGGAAGCCCTTGTAATCTCACTAGCCTGGATGTATTTGTTTGTAGTACTCAAACTTTGTTCGCTGTAGGCTTTGCTAAGCTAACTCTGTAAAAGCCATTGTCTCCCTTTGCATTGAACTTTGAGTGTATTACATTCAGAGATGTTGTTTATGATCACACAGCTACATTACACATCAACTAAAGTTTAAAATATGATATTGTAGTGGATCACCCCTTTAAAGCATCTTGTGTTTAAAATGTGTAAATGTGGCAAACACTGTTACCTGAAAACTCCGTCCCACCGGCTTTACGTGAAATGGCTTTAGTCATTTCCATAGTGCACTTTAACCCACTGGAAGTCTTTTATCCGCTTTTCAAAAAGTGTAAATGGTGGATTAACATTCACCACATGATCACTTATTAGATGTTCCATTTTTTTGTAACTTTAGCTGGTTTCTAAAACAAAATCTGTCAGTGTTTTTTTCATTTTCTCATATTTAGACCTTTATATTTTTGTGGCTGTAGCTCTCTTTCACCTGAACTGAGTGATTGACAGCTGATATTAACCAATCCATTTACATTAGATTCTAGAGCGGGGGACAATAAGAAGAGCTTGAAGGCGGGGCAACCATTGCGGGATTTGTTTACTGCAGCAAGTTGACATGACACCTGTTTTAAACAATTCCTGAGCACTGCGTTTGGCGTTTTCCGGTGCAGGAGAATTTCTCCTAAATACGTGCATGCAGTGAACATTTTGCAGTAAAAACTGGTCGCACAGCAGCAATTTTTATGCACTCGCACCAATGCTCCCAAATTTATTTTGAGGTCACATTGATAAAATTTTGTGTGCATACGTGACCAAAACAGTCGCAATTTCGAGCCCTGAGTAGTTATTGTACTGTTAGGGGCAATGCCACTTTTTGGCTTGATTGAGTCACTGTTTTAGCTTTGCCCAAAAATCAGTCAGAATTAGTGAATAACAGTTTAACTCAACAGTGAGACATTTATGATGCGTTTAGAAACATTTCTCAGAATTCTAGTTACCCAGACTTTAATAAACCAAATATATGAAGGCAAGGTTATTGTAAGCAATTTTCTTCACTTTGACATGTTTGGTGAATCTACCAGTGAGCTTTGCAAATACGTAACTGGATCTGGACTAACAGTGTGAACCTAGCTTTAGTTTGCTGTTGTTGAAAAAGCTGTTGTTTGAAAACACCTGGGTAGATTATTTTCACAGTTGCTGTTAGTACGTCATCATCGGCCAAAGAACATCTGGGTCAAAGGACAGTGCCAAGATTCATAAATTCATTTGTATTTCGTAGTTGTCAGCATACCCAACCATGATAGCATTTGACTGAAGCACATACAGAAGAGTGAGGCACATGTTGTTCCACAGTGGAGCTCGAGTGAGCTGAGGAATCCAAAGCATGTTGGGGCATGGTTTAGGCAGAGGAAAGCACCATCCCACCCTGATCTTTCTTGCTTTGCGTCATTCTGTCAAGAAAACATCTGCACATCACTGCACAGCTGCCAGTGTGTTTTGCAGTATGTTTCAATAGATTTGACTGCTTCAGATTTGAATACTTTATTACAACAGGTTTTAGGTAAAGGAAGTTAAAAGTGCAGTTAGAGGTTTCAGTTTTTAGTATTTTATAGCTCGCCGACCAAAACAACGTCACTGAATTCGAATGACACCATTGCCTTTAACCACACTGCATCTCTACTAAACCCCAAACCTGAATGCACAGACGTTATTGAAAAACAGAGAGCATTTCTCATTGGCCTTGGTCTGGAACAGCACCCTTGAATAACTGTGTACAAATTTGTTTTTAATAGAAAAGCTCTATTGTGAAGTAAAGGGAAATTAATTATAATATAAATGTAGAGCTTGCGTGTTTTAGGTCCTCTTATGAAAGAGAGTGTGCTTTTTTTTTTTTTTTAATCATGATAATCAGAGTGGAACAGAGCAGTCTGCTGCTTTAAGGACTCTTTAAGGAGTCTCTATACTCCCACAACACGGCCACCTGCAAATGCACTGTCAAAGAAACTGTTTGTTCTCCTACTCACTGCTGGGTTTCCTGTTGCCAATGTGTTTTGATATGACTGAAGATGTAATGTATATTATTGCAACATCTAAAAAGTGTGAAACTTGAATGAGAGGATCATACAGGACTAAACGTAAAAAGGAAGTGTGTATATTTTCAGGCAGTTAGCGTGTAGTCATAACCATGATGCGGTTCATCTGAGAATGTCGTCTTCCTGACTTTGCTGAACTGAAGTCATGTTTTTGCCGCTTCACGCACGCACGCACGCACGCACGCACACACACACACACACACACATTTACATTTTAAGTAAATAAATAATTGCTACACTATAGGTTCGTAGAATATAAGTTCCATTTTTTCCTAAATCTAAACAAAAGCTACTTATTAATGCAATTACTGCCAAGTAGGTCTGCGCAATATATTGTTTTAGCATTGATATCGCAATTTGTGCATCTGCAATAGTAACGTCTATGGCTGCACGATATTGGAATTCTCGCATTGCGTTATGTTTTTCTACGATATACACACAGTAAAACCCAACAGTCAACTTTATCAAATGAAATGAGTATAGTTAACTCAAAATTGACTGGAAGTTAATTCTACTCATTTGAAAAGAGTTTTGAACTCTGTTCATGGTAATGAGTTAATTAAATACTTCAACTTAAATGGAATAAGTTCACAGTACTCATACAGATTAGTTTTTTTTATCTCAAATGGTTTCTCTTCACTTGTTTGGTTTTACTTTGCACAAATTGCTTCGTTTACTACTTTAAGTTCACAGTACTCATTAGGATTTGGTTTTGAACCTAAATGGTTTGTTGCAATCGGTTTCCTCAAATGGTTTAAGTTACCTTAACTTTTTGGGTTTTACAGTGTAGTGCGGTATGAATATAATTTCACCAGATGGCTTAAATACAGGGTCTTAAAGTGTAAAATTTAAAAATCTAAATTTTAGGCCTTAAAGTGTTAAATTCGCTGTTCTAGGTCTTAAATGTTTTAGCACAGGTCTTATTTTTCCGATGTCCATGTAACGCTACATCTAATGCTCAGTTAAATTCTTTTTTGTTGTTATTTCTTGCTTTTCGTGGTGTTGTAGTTCTTTATTTCACCAGTCCAAATGTAATTTGCAGTATTACAACTACAAATGAAACCAACATTCAATAGCCAATCAGCTTTCTGTTATTGAACTCAGTGCACGTGGCGATTGTGACGTCATTGCTGTGTTTGCAGAGGTTCGCTTTGGGTGCGCGCGACATGATTTCGGCTGGCAGAAATCATGAAATTTTTTGAGACTCGGGTGAACAGTTCGTGTGGCGTCGCATTTAATTTGAGTTGAATTTTAAACACTTTGATGAGATTTTGTCTGAAACGGTTATGACTGTACAGACATCTTTATGATCCGTCCATGCGTGATCATAGGAAGAACCAGATTACCAATAATTCTTGGCTAAAAATTACAACAGCCGTGGGAAAGGAAAGTTTTTGTAAAAGTTTGGAAAAACCAGAGGGATAAGTTTATTAAAACAAATAAAGAGGCCATGCAAAAGTGGACACCCAGGTGGTTTTAATATTACAAAATATGTTTTTCCCACCAGTCATAGATTTTGCCAGTTACAAAGTAAAATTAATGAACAAATTATGTCTTTTGATTACTGGAAAGGAATATATGTATCAGTTTACAATATACTGATGTCCTGTTTCTATGCTTTATTGGAGATAATTTGACAGGATTGTTGGACCATTATTGCCTTTTTAGCTTCTAAGTAGAGGACAGAAATTAGCCAGACAGTAATGTGTGAATTTTTGAGTGAGCAAAATAAAAAATAAAAAAGTCAGTATTTTTAGTAATTGTACTTTTTTTTTTTGCTTTTATTCTTGTCATATTAAAGAATATAACTGTAGAGCAATCCATCAAAAGTTCAAAAGTTTGATTTAAAAAGTCTTGAATGGTATAAAAAATCGTTATAATCATTATAATAAATTATGAAATTAATTAAAACAATTAGTTTAAAAATCTTGAATGATATTAAAGATATGACGTAGTTTCGGAAACTTTCTAATTCTCTGTTTATCCATCTGATTTTACTGTCTGTTTCTTTTGACCTCCCCCTGTCATTTAAAAAAATATCTCAATGGCGAACGCGTCAAGTATAAAAGCCTCTTACGTTTCTTGAGGTGCGCGATACGGTGGCAGGCGAAAGTATAAATCAACCTTAAGATGTTTGTTTGTTTGTTTGTTTTTTCTGTAGTTAAATGGTTCAAAATCTGTCTTTACTACTGTTCAGTTTGAATACATTTATTTTGCCACTAATTTTGTGATTTTTGAATTTTCTCTTTGAGTATGCGTGTTTTTGATATTGTGATAAAGGTCTTAAATTTAATACTTAATGGTCTTAAAAAGTCTTAAATTTGACATGATATCTGCAGAAACCCTGTAAATAGCTCTGTTTGGAAAGAAATCATTAATTTAGATCATCCAGTGTGATTAACGTATAAAAATAATAAATAAATGGAACGCAAAATTATTTCGAATAAAGTACATTAATTAATAATAAACAGTTAAAATAAGTATTCAGGTAGAGAAATTGAATAATTAAATGTCAAATGTAAAACAACACTGTGTAGTCATCCTTGTATGAATATTTCAGTAAAATCATTCTTCATTAAAGTTACAATTGTACTTTTTGTGCCTGAATGCACTTGAGATGCCTTTAAAACACATGCAAATGATAAACCTTCACTCTGTTATGGTTATAATTTGGTGGTGCTGATCATCAAAAATCCCAACTCAACATTGCAAATTATGCAAAGTGACTATTGCGGACATGCACATTGCGATATATCGATGCTGAAATAATATATTGTGCAGCCCTAGTCACATTGCAGGATCTTCAACGCTGATTGAGGATTATGGTACACCATGCTCCACAGTTCAGACCACAAATGTCATTCGTGGATTGAAGTTTAACCATAATAGAGAGAAAGTTTATTATTTGCATGTGTTATTGGGCATGTGACTAAGCATTTCAAGCTTGTTTTGGAGCTTTTGCAAACATTAATTGTAACCACTTATTTATACAATGAAGACTATACAGTGTTTTTATACATTTAAATAAGGATTTTATTTACCTGAACTTTTACACTCCCCTTAAATCCATTAAATCCTACTGTATTCATCTGTCCTTGTAATTTGTTTATTATATTTTATGAAGATGCACTTTCAATTTTCAGCATCTTCCTAATCAATTTAAAATAATAATATCTTTACAAATAGATTCAACTGTTTTAGTGAAATTATATCACAGAAAAGAAAAAATATTGCAGTGTGGTTATTTCCAATATAGTGCAGCCCTAATGCTAAGCAAGCAAATCGTGCAGGATGACACAAATTTCGATTTGTACAAAATTGTGTTGTGTGTTTCCCACATGCTGCTTGTTTGCTTTAAATTGCTTGCTGATTATAATAATACAAGGCATTGACGCTGTATTTGATTCTAAAATGTGACTTGCACCCTAATATATTGATATATTTTTTGCACAAATCTTTAGACTGATCAGACTGAAGACATAAATAAGCTTGTGCATGATGGCACATTTTATTTTACATGAAGATAACAGCATCATTTAAAAGTTTCAAAGGTTTTCAAAAGGTTGTGCCTTCACACCCCCCCCAAAAAAGCAACTGCTGTCCAAATAAATGTTTAAAAAGAAAAAAAATCTTGTTTGTTTTCAAATCAGAATGTTTTCAAATTGAATGAATTTGAAATCATTGTCTTGTAAACATATTACTGAGCGGCAAGCACTAAAGTTTGGGATGCTTTCACATAAGAATGAAATTAATGTGTGCTGCGCTTGGGACCAGAAGCCCACACTGTATGGCACTGTTTTTGTTTAAACTAAATTTCCTTCTTTGTTATTTAAATAATAAACCTAAAAGCATGAAGAGAACTCCTGCAGGAAATCTGATAAGTGCTTTACCTGAATAAGTAAATAAACGTTACGATGCACTTTTTAAAATAGAAAATATCTTGTTTTTTACTGAACATATCAGTATATACAGTATACAGTATATCGTACCGAAACAGTGACCCAAAAACCGAATAGGGCCCTGAGATGTCTGCACTGTTAAACATCTAAAACATTTGCTTTTAGTCGCAACTTATTTTCCAGAGTATATCGTGATGCACTTTGTGTTTACTGCAGAACCTTTCATTTATTAGGAATGCACCCATACCAGCTTCTGGCACTTCACTAGTTGTTTTTTGTCTGTCTATTGTTTGTATGTTTTGTGGGTGTGTCTGTATCTCTTATTCATCATGTTTGAGGTTTCTGATAACAGTCTGGACTTTAGCACTTCCTCCTTGTATATCTATCTTTCAGCAAGAGGGTGACTAACTACCCTCACCCTGTTTGTTCTTCCCACCCTGGACATTGATTTCAGAAGCAGCGTATTACAACATAATCATAAGAGCTTATAGAAAGGTAGTTTATCAGCAGCCTGTTATAGAAATGAGGTTATGTTATTTATGCTTTTTTGGGGGGTAAAATGTTTAAGGGGAAGCTCACACTTGGCAGGTTGTGTACTTTTTCTGTTGGAGTGGCTTAACTGTATGTAGTAAGTATGAATACTGTGCGAACTGGTGCACACCAAACAAGCAGACCAAGACTGCTCAAAACACAGGTGTTGGCACTAGGGCTGCACAATAATGGAAGGAGAGTATCATGAACTTTTTGCAGGTGAAGCCAGCATGTGCTAATGTGCAAATAGAGCAGCATTTACTACACAGAGCCCTAGTTCACTGACAAGCTACACAATGTTTATTTATTTATTTTTATATGGCGCTTTAAAAATGTAGAATGTGTCAATGCAGCTTAACATAGAAGTTCTAGTAAATTGAAGTCTAGTTTTCAGAGTTTTATTGCGAAAATGATATTAAAATTATTGTTAATATTGAGATGTCGCACAATAACAAGATCTAAAGTAATCATTCTGCTGTAATGACAGCTGTTTGCATAGCTTTCCATGGCTCTGTGTTGCTGCTGCATCTGAAATTTTATGCTGCTGCTTCATGGCATATTTGGAGATATCACATAACCATGCCTCCTGGATAAGATCTGCATCACGATCACAGACCTAAGACCCCCTAAGCCCTAACGCCAAGCTAAGGCTTCTAAAAGAAACAAAAAACAAGACATTATGCAAGCACTTTGTAATAAGTCTTGATGTTCCTTTTTATTTTTAGTGTTGTACAAGCAAACCAAAACAACCAAACTACACGTGTGAACATGCGTTACTGTAAAGCCTAGTTTCTTATGTTTGCATGGCCCTGTACGAGATGATTCTGCAGACTGTGCATACACCTCAAACAGTCAAGGCGTTTATACTCCATGTGCTTACTGTTGTACTTTTCTTTGAAATAACAGGGGGGAGGTGTAGAATAATTGTAATGTGAGAAGTAGTTGTTGTGTGTCTAGTTGCTGAATGAATTGGCATCAGCATAAAGTATGTAGAATATCTGACTTGCATCCTTTGTAGTTTGGACTTGACAAGTTTAACTAGGGAGTACAAACTCCTGAGGACAAAAGTACACAAGTTCAAAATTTCCTCAAACGGAGCAGCAGTGCGCTTTACAATCACTCACTTCTGGCTACTCGGACATCCTCACTATACATTAAGAATATAAGCAAAAAATTCTATCAAACACTAAACTTTTTTTAAACACTACACTTTTCATTTCATTTAAACTGTTTGACATAATATCAATAAAAAATATTGTTCAATCAACATGTACTTTAAGGCTGCAACCAACCGTTATTTTGATAATTGATGCATCTAACGATTGTTAGATGTAATCCTAATCATTTTTATTCTTTTTTTGATGTAATCTCAATTGAAGTACGAAGAGATCGTGGGACGCGCTGTAGCTTCTCCCCTTTTTAAAAAAAACATCCAATAGTTTTGTTTTTTCACCGCTCTGCCAGTGTGAGTGGTTGAGCTCAAGCGCATCAAATAAAAGCCAATGAGAAGTGTCTTGAAGGGGGCGGGGCATGTCAGATACTAGAGAGTATTTGATTGGTTATGATTTAATGAGAAACTGTAGTATGTGGTGACATGACTAAAATCATTGATCCATTTAGGCGGAAGTGACAAACTACAAGCTTGACATGTTTATATTAGTTTTTTATCTTCTTGTGACTTTTTTGGAGCACACTAGCTTAGAGATGTATTAAAAACTAACAATACTGATATTAACATCTAAAAAACTATATTTTAATTTTATGGGACCTTTAAACAATAATCTATTATCTCAACAATTAATCATCGATTATTTCAGTGACAAATGAGTGGGTTTTAACTGATTATTCAGCTTTTGCAACTAGCAAAGTTTTTGGTCAATGCAAAGACACGACTAGACATCCTGCAGTGCAAATGTGGTGGTGCGAGTTGAGCGTTTTGCGCGAATAGCTCAAGTTGGAAAATCTGAAGTTCAGCGACATTCGCGCTGCGTTAACCAATCAGGAGCTTGCTCTTGAAGGTGCGTGATTATGATGTAGCGCCTGTTTTTGGTGTCCCGAGGGGAAATCCTTTTGCAGACACAAGACAACAGTTCATCAAACTGTGCTTGGCTCATTTGGAAGCACCGCTGAAAGCCTCCATCATCCAGGTATGGTTTCCCACAGAGCTGGGTGCACCTCTGAAAGGACCTAGTGGACCTAGTAGACACTGCTCCGAACGAATATACGCAGCTTTCCTTAAGCACAGCTATTATCTCAATAGAAATCCATGTTAGCCATTTAGCAACAAAGCAACAGTCACCGGGCAGACAGAAGCCCTACCCATGACACAAACCCGTGTCCATTGTGAATCGAATTTGACGTGCAAATGAAGTAAATTTTGACTCTCGAATGAAGCGAGTAAACTTAAAATGTTCATGTGATAGCATGAATAGCACGATTTATTCGTGCGTTCCGTGTCTGGTGTGAACACAGCATTACACCTGCTGATGTAGGGATAGTGAATATATATATATATTTGTTAATACACTGATGAATGGTAAACAGCGAATCTAAAGCAATTCAAATTGGTTATAATAATACTTATTATATACATAAAAAACTTTTAAAAATTGGGATAAAACTAAAGATGGCAGCTCAAACACAGGTACCCGATCGGCCAAAGTTACCTCAGAGTCATGCATCTATAAAAGTAACGTCCTGCACAAACATTACAAAAAAAATGCTGTTTTTGCCATTCAAACCTTTACAGTTGCAGAGTATATATGAGGCACAAATCCATTCATTGTTAGAGCAGTGCAGCAGAACTCTTCATTCTCAAGGAATCGTGGGTAAGGCCAGAGGTTAGGCAGGATGTGGAAATCGTGCACATTATCTGCATTGTTGCTTACACTATTTTAGTTTCCAATTAAATCTAATCTTTAATTTCCTCTCTCTCTTTTCCTACTCGACTAATAGTAAACATTACTCTCATTCTGAGCTTCTAAACAAGAAGTATGTTAGCCCAAAAACACCACTGGATTTAAACTGTCGTAATGAAAAAAAATAGTTTTGGTGCAAACAGATTGCCCAGTTTTGCATGCTGGGATACATTACAAGTTTACTCCTTAGCAAGATGTATAGGTCAGACTGATTAGTGGTGGCGGCTCAAGGAGAGCAGGTCAGTGGAACAAGAGTTCAGCCAATGAGAGGTCTCTGGTCACAAGGTGTATGCTTTGATTGGCTGTGCCTTGACCGTCAGCTTGCCCCGCATAATACCGTATTAGCCAATCAGAGAGAAATTGAAAGAACAGGCAGTGACTTTGTCCAGTCTGGGAGCAGATTAAGCAGACAAATGGCCTCGTCTAATCAGAGGCACGACTGACCTTGCTTCTAACTTTCATATCATGCACACAAACACATTTTGCAGATATATTGAGCAGCACTGAATCTTCACATGCTTCTAGGGACTTTATTAAAACTAAATGAAATGGCTGTTTTTGAGCAAAAATCTGATTCTGATTTAAGGTGTTGTAGATTTTATCCATGCTCATTCATCATTTCAAGTAATCCTTTTAGCTGCCAGTAAAGGGTTAAATCCACAGGCACAGAGTGCGACAGATCCACACTTCCTTATAAGGGCTAAAGAGAGAGAGAGGGGGAGAAATGAAGCGCTGCAGAAAGATAGACAAAGTTTTTAAAGAGTAAAGGAAAAGGGGGACATGGAGACATTAAGATTGATTGCTTACAGCAGGACACAGAGAGAGAAAATACAGCCGGTTGTGAAGCATAGTGAGATTTTGATTTAGTTATCCAAACCTCCACAAACCCCTGACGAGCAAGAAGTGTTCATGAAAATACATGGCTACAACTGAAGTGTCTTGTTTATTTATAAAAGCCAGTAACATCAGCGTTATATGAGCCTGATTTTCTTTTGTTTATCCACATTGACAATATTAAAAATGTTTAAAAAAAATCATATCAGAGTAATTTCTGAAGGATTGTTACACTGAGGACTGGTGTAAAATTCATGCAGGATTGTTACATTTTTATCTTTATTTACATTTGTAACTTTATTAATTAAGTTAAAGAAACTATTATTTTCCCAAAATAATATAATATAATATATAATGATATGTCAATCTAATTTTGGTACTATTTAACAAAATTCTTTTTTTTTGTTGTTCTTTTTATGATTAATTAATCTTTGTGAGCATTTTAAAATGATGATATAATTTTCAGTTTTCAAGTAATTTTATTGACTGGCCATTTCAGCAACAACATTGTGAAATATGTCCATTTAAATTTGTATGAAAAATATAGTTTTTGATAAGAATTTTTTATTTTTGAATATAACACTGATAATGGACACTTCCTTTCTTTTAAACAATCACAGCCTGTGTACTTACTCATTTTAACTTGTAAAATTAACACATTTGTGAAAGTAACAATTGTAGCACTATTGGAATTTATTGCTTCCTAAATTACCAACAATTATACATGTTAACAAAAATTAACAGTTATGAAAACAATCTAAGCTAGCAATTTAACTTGAATGTGAAATGTGTGTGTTGAGTGAAGCATGCAGCCACTGCTCTTTTGAGTCACTTTTTTAAAAATTGCTAAAAGTAGCCAAATGGATGTTAAAAATTGCTAAATTTGTTGCTAGGTGCTTTTTAAAAAAAAAAGTTGCTAGGGTAGTATGAAAAGTTGCTAAATCTAGCAACAAAATTGCTAAGTTGGCAACACTGAACTGTTGTCGGTGCAGGCAGGAGGATTTCCCCCGGGACACCAACAACAGGCGCTACGTTATAATCACACCCCACAAGAGCAAGCTCCTGATTGGTCAACGCGGTGCGAATGTCTGCTAAAGTTCCGATTTTTGAACTCCAGCGTTAAGCGCGCCAAACCCTCAATTCGCGCTGCGCAATTCGTGCGTATTGCGCCATTTGCACTGCGCAATTAACGCCATATTTCAGCAGGGGACATTGTAAATGTGCAAAGACCTCAGTTTATGCCAGAATATGCCAGAAGAAGCATATGCTGCCAGAAAAGATATGCTTCTTTTAAAAAATGTAAAATCCCAGCACAGTCACAGTTTTAGTTTGTTCGTATTAATGAGGCTTTAGTTTGTATTATCCTTTTTTTGAAATTTGTTTTTAAAATAGCAATTTGGTTATGGCAGAAAATATATTATTTAGCAAAAATGTGCAGCAATCAAGAAAAAAATGAAAGAGCTCTTTACCTTAAATTTGTTTAAAATCATTTTGTAATAAAAATTGTGACTAAATCGTGAATTGTGAGATTAGTATCCTGAATTGTATTCAGGTGAATCGTTACACCCTACACATTAGTATTATTAGCATATTAGCCTATTAGTTTATTTTGGTATGATTATTTCTGCATTTTATATTTAAGAGACCGCAAGCAAATGTGTGCAGTTCAGTTGCTGACTCTCACATGATCATGAGCAATTTTAGCCAAACCATCACAGAGATCACACACACACACATTGTTTACTTTAAAAATTACAAGTCTCTCTCGCTCTCTCTCTCTCCTTCTGGCTAATATTTGCCAGCAGTGATAAGACTGTGTGTGCATGAGGACATCTAGAATGGCATGGAGGAAGATAAAAAGACAGACAGGACAAACTTAAGTTTTGTAATTCTCAAGCTGCTGTTGTTTGTAAGTAGTATTTGCTTATACTATTATTATTATTACCATTGAGGATTTGAACAAACTCTTATTAGTATAAAAGTATTAGATATAAATGATACCTTGCTGACTTTTATAAGCAGTCAAAATGAAAATGAACAAAAAATTCATTAAAGGAGGGATAGTACACCCTAAACAGAAACTTGTTTACACACCCTCTACTTGTTTTCAATTTGTTTGATTTAATATTCTTCTGCTGAGCACAGAAAATGTTAAACCGTTTCTATTTTAATTTGTTTTATAATGCAACTTTTCTGAGTAATAGCAAAGTGGAATTGCCAGTCTTGAGTGTCACATGATCCTCTTCACATGAGAACATCGGTGGAGGGGAGGATTTTCAGTAAATAACCATCTTTTGTGATCCTATCGTGTCACTAACTGCTCTTTTTTTTCTGTGTGTATCAAACAAAATGATATGGGCGCAAACTAATGCATGAAGACTCAATCATGACCAACTCATATTTGTGTGAACCGTCCTCTTAAATGGGACATCTGTGGATTTACACTTTTTTTTTTTTCTTTTTTTCCTGGTAATGCCCTTTTTTTTATGTAAGTCCCAGATTGTCTCTGTGAAGTGTCAGCTCACAATAGCCCACTGATAATTTATTATAGCTTGTCAAATTTGATCCTATTTGGGTGCGAGCAAAGACAGACACCCTGTTTGTCTACTAAAAGCCATCAGTGTTCAAACTTATGTCAACTAATGCAACTTCTAGACTCTATCCGGATGTTTATGAATGTTAGTAGATAAGTTTATGGAGTCGTTGTCAATTTATTGAGTCAAGTTGACATAAATCATCAAGTAGCATTTTATGGATCAGTTCAGGTTTGCTGGTGTTTGCGAATAAACATTACACTATTAATACAATTCTTTTATCTTTATAGAAAACACAGATCTGCCACTGATCTTTAAAGTATGTAATAAGTGTGTGTTTACGCCAATAGTGAGCATTTTTGAGATCAAATAAATACAAAGCTCTGCTCTCCATGGAAACATTAGCCTAGCATATTAACAAGCACTTTCAGATCAAACATTTGGAAATATTCTCAAAATTCCTAGTAGGGCTGCACAATATATAATTTGAGCATTGATATCGCAATGTGTATACCTGCAATAGTCCCACCGCAGAGTTATATTACTTATTAAAAATTTAAATATATTAAATATTCTTATTTTTAAATCATTTATACAACGATGACAATGTAATTTTATGTTTGATTGTTTCTGTATGTAAATAATGAGAAAACTATGAAGCATTACTATTTATTTAACTTTTATCTTTGCTCTGGTGTAGTTATATGTATTTAATCCTATTATATATCGTAGAAAAAACTAAGACTCTGCACCATCCTACCTGTAAATCTATAAATCTACACCCCTCCAGAAACCTCTGGTCGGTAAATGAGTGTCATACTATAACGGAGAGGTTCTAAATCACTTACCAGAACCTTTTCATTCACTGTTCCTCTCTGGTGGAAAGATCTCTTTCCCATACAAACTGCTGAATCCCTGCCAACATTCAGAAGACACCTAAATACCCATGACTGTGAGTTCTTGACTTCAAAGAAAAATAAAAAGAAACAATTTTTCTAATCCCTCCTTACTTTACACATGTATTTGTCTCATACAAAATTATTTTATACAATTTTTATATATATATTTTTTTATCTTGAATGAAATTTGTAGCACTTGATGCAATATAAAAGCACACAAATAAAAGCATCTGCTGAATGACTTGATGTTATGTAAATGTGTTGACCCATCCTTCACAAACAGCATTGAACTGACCCTTGCTGGTAAAAAGAAATAGTTGCTCAAATATACAACACTTTGCCCATATTCTTTAGCACATTTCCATTAAAAATGAAGTTCAACACAATGGAAACTCTTATGTTCTTTGGTACATCCAACAACAGAACGTGCAATGTTTTTATCTGACCAGACAGTGCAAATCTTTACCTGTTAAAGCAAGTAGGGCTGCACAATATTGGAAATTGGAGATATTTTGCGACTATAAATACATTTTCACTAGATGCACTGAAAATATGGCGTTTACTGTTTGTTCAAACTGCTGATTTAAATAGAGCTGAAACAACACAATTCTGGAGATTTTATTTTTTAGACAACTTAATTGTTTTATGTTCAACCCACTTAAATTTGTAAGTTAATTTAATTCCTTCATGTTGTCCCAACTCAAATCGATTGTGTGGAACCCAGCATTATTTACAGTGGGAGTTGAAAAACTGTTTGGAGAGAATTTATAATTTTAGGTATGATTCTGTAGGGGAGTGCATAAAACATGATAGCATTGATAAATTCAATAGAGAAAAAGACAAAAAAAATAAACAGTGTCTTATTGTTTTCAGAGGAAGTTGAAATGTATTTAGGTATGCCGTAATTGAATAATTAAATGCAAAATAATACAGCATAGTCTTCGTTTTATAAACAATTCAGTAAAGTTAATCGCTGGTAATTTTTCAAAGTTACAAATAGTATGATTTCTTATCCCTGACTGCTTTTAAAACCCTCTTACAGTCAAAGGCCTCAAGAACACAGCAAATGATCAATTATAAATCAGACTCAACATTGCATATACTCGCAATGTGACTACTGTGAATGATCACATTGCGATATCGATGCTGAAACGATATATTCCCCTAACAGCAAGTAAACAATAAAAATAGTAAACTGTTGCAGCAAAATCGGTAAATAAGTGCAGATTAAGGGACAGTAATATTATTATAATAAGATCTCCATCCCATGACAATTGGGGAGTAAAATCTGAAGGACACACGTTTCCTCATGCATGCAAGGAAATGTTTACCTTAACAAAGTTACCGAGTTGACTTTTTCATGCTTTTTATGTTGATAGATGTGTGGAGACCCGATTATAGCAACAAAAAAACAAAAAAAAACTGTTAGGTTACAGAATTTGGCTATTGTGATTGGCTCTAAAGGTCAGCACAGCTCTGGCACTGTTCAGCAAAATCAGTGACACGGACACTGATGTTAAATGGCCAACGCAATCAGCTAAACCATCATAGATGGCGATGCGGTGTAGAACTTGCTGTGCAGACACGCTTGTGTCTGGATTCACAAGTAAAATTATTGTTGTAACAGCCGAGAGGAGATAAAACGTTACCTCATGAACACGCCAGCAGGTCAAAGGGACCACAGAGAGTGAAAAAAGAGAGAGTTTTCAGCTTTTATTTTTTACTAGCTGGGTTCTGATATAATTCCCTTTCAGTGAAAGACTGTCCAGCAAACCCACAGTGAATTGTGCACAGTTATCTGCTTTTAAGTAGTTGGAGAGTTTTAATGACTCACGGTCTCCTCTCTCGCCTTAGTAAACTACCGCCATATAATGCTTATGAGATAAGTGACGTCAGTTCATAATAACCAGTTATGATTATTACTGAACCGATACTAAATTGTTTGCGTCTGCATCACGGTGCATCAAAGAAACCATTCATTTTAACACCCCTAATATTAAGTTTTAATATTATAATTTTTTCCTTCCCTTTGCTTCCTTTCTGTGTCTTTCTGCCTGTGTATCTCTCAATTCAGTTAAATTCAAATCAATTCAATAATCGCTTTATTGGCATGACAGATGTATTGCCAAACCATTTACAAAGTTTACATCAAAAAGAACATGTTTATTTATTTAATAAAAACATAGTAAACACAGTAAATGGTACTAGTAAAAATATACAAATATATATAAAAAAAAATAATCAGTATAAACTGCTAATCTCTGTCTCTCAGTGGCTGGCAGAAGAGACCGTGAATGTGTGGGTGTGTATTTGGGGGTTATAGTTGTTATAGAGATGAAGAGGTCTTCCTTGTATTTTGTTGTCATGGCAGCTCGGGCCACTTGATATCCCCTCCACGTGAGGCTGAAGCGGTCCGTCTCACGCTCATGCACGCACTCATCTCTCTGAGTGCTCTCACTACACGCCTAGCTATTGAGCTGCTTTATCTGGGCATAGTACGCACACACACTCACATGCTGTGTTAAGTCATTTACAAAGAGGTGCAAATCTAAATGCTTACGTGTGAATAGAACTGATTCGGTGGCATGTAACGTGAGCAAGCATGTTGTGTCTAATGAAATGTGCATATTTTGCGGCAGGTTAATTACTTTAAGAATGTGTTCAGACATGTTGGGCCATATGAAACTGCTTTTTTTTTACATACAGATTCTTTTTTTATTCTGTGGTTTACTGTAATGGTTAAATGAAAGTTTAGTAATCAAAAAACTTACAAGTAATTCAGCTTGCACAGTCAAAATATTTCTTAGTTTTTACAATAATAGAACCCTACAAATGTTTGTTTTACTTTTTTCTATGTTTAATATTTTCATTCTTTTGTAACAAAATAAGGTGTAAACCTGAATTAAATTAAATGTATTGAATTAAATCAAATTAAGACTAAACAAACAAGATTAACATTTGGCAAATGATGTGCTACATGAGAGCTTTTTAACATTTAATGTTTTTATTATAATTATTATTACATAAAGACATTTTGCAGCACAGTAGTAACATTTTAAACAGCTACTTTAAGTTGAAAAACTTTTTTAAAGGGTTTTTCCACCTTTAATTGGATAGGACAATGGAGGTTACAGGCAGGAAAGTATTGGAAGCAGAGAGAGGAGAAGGGTGGTTGTAATTCCTAGAAAATCCGCCACTGAGACTGCAGCTCTGCACAAGACGTTTGGCCAGCGGAGAAATTAAAATGGTCATGCCCAACTGAGCCTGGTTTCTCTCAAGGTTTTTTTTCTTCACTTCCGCCTTTAGTGAAGTTTTTTTTCCCTCTCCGCTGTCGCCACTGGCTTGCATGGTTCAGGATCTGTAGAGCTGCGCATCGTTGGATTTGCTCTTCAGTATTTGGACTCTCAGTAGTGATTATTAAACCACACTGAACTGAGCTAAACTGAACTGAACTTAAACACTACAAACTGAACTACACTGTTCCTATTTACTGTGACCTTTTATGTGAAGCTGCTTTGACACAATCTACATTGTATAAGCGCTATACAAATAAAGGTGAATTGAAAAATTGAATTGAAAAAAAAATTTGCAGACAATTTTATGATTAAAAATGTATATATAAATATAAAAAATATAGGCTATATATGATATCATATTTACCATATTAGGTAGCCTACTATGTTAGGTGTGCAATCTGACACAATGACACAAATCATCAAAGCTTTTTTTCTTTGGTCTCTTGTCAAGACAAGATAGAAAACGTATGTATATAAAACGGATTAAGCCAAAGGAAGGATGTATAACTCTTATTTTTACCCACGATCTTACTTTCTCAGATTTCATACCAAGAGCATCTGACATCATGTACCTCACTCAGGACATGGGTTAGGGCTTCCCCTACCATAATACACCTAAAACATGGATTGCTATAAAACACGTCAACGGCAGGGAAAGAGTTAAACGAAATAATTTTTTGTATCATAAGTGTAAAGCAAAATAATGTCCTTAAATTCGGTCACGTCCAGCATCTGCTTGCTTCTCTGTCTGTTCCATTGCTCTGTTTGTTAGATGTTTGTTCCCTCTTTCTTTTACAGTCTGAAGTAGGTCAAACGCACAAAACACCCAATTTGCGCCGTGTTATTCACTTGATTTCCGCCACATGATGTTTAATCGCATCTTTGCATTGACTTCATATGAATCACTCGCGCTTCATCTGCGTCTGCTTACTGCACAGGCTGCAAAACTTTTACCCCCCACTTCCGTGTAAGGATTGTGAGGGCACAGGTGAGACGTCATTTTTCGAGAGACGCTCAAATAGATCACGTGCGCTTTGTATGCAACGTCTATAAGTCATGTAAAACAATTAATTGCAAACTGAAATAAATATAATTTGAATATATGGTTTGGAAATGGATGTTTTATGAGATTATTTACATTTTTTTTACTGTTTGTTGATTTTGCTTTGGATCGAAAAATTGTGGAAAACCTAGGGGTCTGTATTATTGAAGTATAGTAAGTAGTGCAAGTTGTCTGGGTTTATGTACATTTTTTTATTTGTTGACATCACAAACCCAGGAAGGAAGCTTGTTGTTGTGGTTTTTGTTGTTTCCCACCAGCTGTTTGTGAAAGAAAAATTCTCACTTTGCATTGAACTTTGAGCACGGAGTCATTGCAGATGTTGTTTATCCTCAGACAACAGCGTTACACAATAACCAAAGTTTAAAAAGTGAAATAATTATCAAGGAGCCCTTTAAACACCACAAGTGTTGTTTCGCAATATGTAAATGTGTTTGCTACAGAGGTACTGGTCCTAAACAGATCATCGTATTAACACTGTATTTCACTAATAAGTTAGAGTGCTTGTGAGAGGAAGATTACTGCTAGTTTTACACCAAAGAGTTAATGGAGTGCAGGATTGTAACAGCACTGTGAGAAAGGGGGCAGGAGGGGGGTGTCAGACCTGCAGGGTTCCTGAGACTCGGATCTGATCCTACACACATAATTGCAATCTCCAAAAACTGGTACAGCCTGTAGGACAGGCCTTTGCCTGACCTTAGCGAATATTTAACACACCCACACAGATACTCAAGGGCACATGTGAGATCTGGAGACTGAGTTTGATGGTTAACGCAGTTGAATTAACTCGATCTCTTTCTCTGTCTTTCTCTCCACAGCTCCTCCCCCCAGCAGATTTAACCGGAGAGTGTCGGGTGAGTTTGTTTGACGTCATTGCACTAATCATGTGGTTTAAAGTGTGTGTGTGAGTGTCAGATAAGTGCTCTGCCTTTCCGTCATTTCCCCTCGTGTTTGTTTTATAGTAATTACGTCGCCAGTCCTTCTGCCCCTTTCAACTGTGTTCCAGTAAAAATCCCCTTTTTACTGAATGCGCTCCCTTGACGCTTTTTGATTATGTGCAGGTCCCACATGGTCGTGAGGCCATCAAGATTTGCTTTACCTGTAAAGGCATGTTTTACACAATGACAACAATAGTCTTTTTTCGTGAAGTTGCGTATTGTCTATTGTCCGATCATGGAGTCTGCCTTGTGTGAGTGTTTTTCTGGAACATGAGTGACTTACAAAGGCTGAAGCCTACATATATAATATTATAAGAGATACAGTGCTCAGCATAACTGAGTGCACCCTATTTCTCAGTGAATATAGGCAATGTATTTTGGTGCATTTAAACTAAACAATTTATTAAACAGATATATTTATTACAATAATATTTTAGTCACCAAACATTTAGAAAATTACAACCTACAAGATTTAATTAAAAAAAAATTTTTGTGTGTTTTTTGCTTCTCTTGATTTTTTTTCCCTCATTTTTTAATTTGTGTTTAATATTTTTCTATAACATATAAATTTGGGTGGACTAGTTTTTGGACTGTTATCGTAAGTTATTTAGTTAGATAAGCTCCATATTTGACTTCAGTACTGACTAATCTAATGTATGTGCACGAATATAATATTGTATAGCTTCCTAATAAAAATATGAATTTAAAAGAGGTTTGTGAGCGGTTTACGTACATGAGCACTGTTGTTGCTGACATTTCTGTTAAAAAAAAAAGCATTTTAAAATGTTTCAGATACACCACTTTTTAAGTTACATTTGCATATATTGTGGATTTTGAAGATCATATCACCTAAAAATCATATCCAGGATGTTCGCGGATGTCTTAAAGTCCTAAAATCACTGAAACATTGTTTTGTAGGTCTTAAATCATTTATACAGGTCTTCTTTTTCCTCTGTCCAAGTAAAGTTACCCAGTCGAGCCAACATCCATCTCAATAAAATGTTTAAATTATATTTTAAATAAACTTTATTTTTTATATTTAAGTTTTTTTAAGTTTAGTTAAGCAATTTTCTCAAAATAAATTTCCTAATCATGGAACGAAACTTTTTACCGAAGTAAGTTGGAGTGAACTAGGCATGGGCCGGTAAAAGATTCTGATGGTATGATTACCTTGGATAAAATTATCATGGTTTGACTGTATTGTGATCACTGCTCTAAAATAGATTCTTTAAAAAATGTCTGGGTAAAAAACAACAACTTTTTCCCCTTTGAACACAGTATATTTTATTTTGAGAAACATGTAAAATATTTTGGAACAGTAAACAAATAATTCAAATCAATCTTTGACTTCTGCTGTCTTTATTGGTTTCTTTACAATTTAAAACAGCATCTTTGTATATCTTTTCTGCTTGAGACATTGTTGTCCATAAAAACTAAACAAAAATAACGTAAATAAAAAATCTGACACATACTGTAGGAACAGTATAGCAAAAAAATTTGTCTGTTTTAAAACCTTGACTTTTCCAAACCACGGTATGTTATCGTCCCATGCCTAGAGTAGATATAATATTTATAAATAGGCAAGAAACTTAAAGTGTTATAACAGAAACACATTAGGATGGACAGGAGTTATACTCAGTCAATTTGGACCAAAACAACAAATATATATTTTTGATTTTTTTTTATGTAAATGTCTCCATTTTTAACTATGTTTTTTTTTTTTGTCATTTTAAAATAAAAAGTGTATAGAATTTAGCGTAACACATTAAAATATGTGGCTAAGAAATATTTACATTTGATTTTCTTTCGTTTGTGGCAAGTAAAAACAAATTAATCCATTTCACCCAACTGGGCCACTAGAAAAAAATCCTTAATGTTTAGCCCTGTATACGTCTAAAATTTCATTCATAACGGTCTTAATAGTGTCTTTTAAAAGTCTTAAATTTCCCTTATATCAAATCATAAATGGACCTTTTTTTTCAAATGAGATGGCTATCCGATTAGAGAGTGCATAAAGTGACCAAGTGTGAACTGCTCTATAAAAACAAATGAACTCCTTTTCCAGTGTTTTGTAATATCATGCATGTAAATTTGGTGATGACTGAACTTGTGTAAATAACAGTAACTTCTTTTGATAGTGTGCGCGGAGGCCTTTAACCCTGATGATGATGAGGAAGATTCTGAGCCTAGAGTTGTCCATCCAAAAACAGATGAGCAGCGTTGTAGATTACAGGAGGCCTGCAAGGACATTCTTCTGTTCAAGGCTCTTGATCAGGTACGCACACACACACACACACATGAGCAGATATGAATGCTGCAAACTGTAAACAGCACTGCTGGGCTGTTTGCAAGCCAGTCAGTCACGTTTGGTTTCTGATTACACGTGCTCTACTAAACCAGCCACTGTCAGTTCATCACGATGGAGGACATCTTTTCACATAATAATTTGCACTTCTTTATTTTTTTGCTGATATTTTTTTGTCATATGGTTCACACATACACACATTTTTCATTTCAAGGATAACAAGAACAAGAACTGAGCTTTCAAAATAGGGCTTTTTGCATTCATTTGAGTTTATAATACTTAAACATTTTGTTGCTGTTTTTTATATTACACATTAGGGCTGGACGATATTGGAAAAATCTGACATAGCAATATTTTGTTTTCCTGCCATATATATTGCGAAATAAATACAGGTTCACCACATGGGTTGAATGGTTCTGTTTGCAAAGCAATCATTAATTATGAATGATTGGGGTGATTTTTCTAAGGGTGTGAACCATGTATTAAAAATAATAAATTGTGAGCAAAAATAATTACATTAGAGAAACAAAAAAGTAAAATAAACAGTGCTTTATGGTTTTCCATAGAGTCAAACAGTATTCATACACAGAAATTAAATAATATAATGTAAAATAACACTGTATAGTAGGGTTGGGCCGATAGACGATGTCATCGCCGATGGTCGTTAGACACGACGATGCTGAGCCAGCATCGTGATCGTCCGCCCCGCCCCTGTCGCAACTCACGAAAAATACATACGTGGGCCCCGTTTACACTACTACATCTTAGTTTTAAAATGGCATTTTACAACGAAATAAAAAAAAAGACCATGCGGGTCAGATAGTTGAAACGGTAGGCAACAAATAATTAATTTGTTATGAAATAATTAATTACTCCTAAATAATTAATTCACCGCCGCCTTCGACGATGCCATTGTCCATTGCGATGTTTCATATTAGACATCGTACGATGGCAAATTGGTTGACATCGCCCAACTTTTGCGGTAACTTAAATTTTTGTTGCTCACATGTCTTTAAAGGTACATTCAGCTCCATCGGCTCTAACCTTAATATTATTTTGTAAATTGGTTGACGTCGCCCAACCTTACTGTATAGTCTTCATTGTATTCATTCAGGAAAATAATTGCTCATTAAAGTCTCAGATGTACTTCTTTTTTGTGCCCGAATGCTTTAAACTTTTTGAAATGCCTTTAAAACTTATGCACATGAGGTAGAAGTACATGGAGTAATAGAACACATACTTAATATCACATTAGCCTTTCAATTCATGGTTATTTTATTTTGGAAGCTTTGATATCCAAATAGGTAAATCTGAAAAATGCCTACTTGATATTTTGATAATTGTGGCCAAAAAAGCAATTACAAGACATGTGATGGAAAAAATTACATTCTCCCTTCGACTCCAGATTAATGCATTTAGAAATATCTGGTTCAAGTGGACTGAATACATTAAATTACTCCATCCGATCTTTGTAGAAATATAAAAATATAACCATCTAATTCCCATCCACAGAACAAACATTTTTCAATTCATGACCCATTGCACTCCCCCTCTTAATCCTCTTTTTAAATTACAGCTGATAATAACTAAACTAAAGTTGAGCGAATAAATGAAGGGTTGACCCTCTCTGACCAATGTATATTTAGTTATTGATATTGTTTGTTACTATTATATTGTTACTGTTATTGTCATATGTTTTATTTTATGAAATTTTTGTTTTTTTATTGTGTTCTGTTACTTTATCGTTTGTAAAAAAAAAAAAAAAAAGAAAAATGTTTAGCAATTGGAAATTTACACTCTTAAGTGAAATCATTCTACTTTATATATTGCTACTATAAATAAAAAAAAAAACACATGCAAATGATAAACTTTGACTCTTTTATGGTTCTAATTTGTGATGACCTCACAAATATCACATATTCTCAACTGTTGTGTTGATCAACTATGATCACAACTCAACATTGCAGATCCTGCGATGTGACTATTGCGGACACACATATTGAGATATCGATGCTGAAATGATATATTGTGCAGTCCTAATATATATATTAATATTGTTATTACAATAAGATGCAACTTCTTAAAATATACACCAAAATCATTTGTAATATTCATTTCATCAGTCATTTACTCATTTTCTTTTTTTTTTTGTTTTAAACTGACTAAAAACTGTTTATTCTGTATTGTTGTTGTATGTTCATGTTCATGTGGGTGTCTAGTATTGAGTATCACTGGTTGGTTGTTTTTGTTTTCCCCCTACTTTTGTTCATTCAGCATCTTGCACCACAAGTTTTGTGTTTAAAGATAGCGTATCCTGATAAACCAAAAGAATGTTGCAACTTGTTTTGTTCTTGCACTCTTACTAGTTGATGTGAACCCTGGGAAACATACTTTTAAAAAATACAGAATCGTATGATCCATAACACACAAGCCTGTTTGCTTCATCAGACTCTGTCTTTCTGCTACAGGAGCAGTTTTCAGAGGTGCTGGACGCCATGTTTGAGGTTCTTGTGCAGCCACAAGACCACGTCATTGATCAGGGAGATGATGGGGATAATTTTTATGTAATCGAGAGGTATGTAGCAAACCATGTCATGGTTGATGTCATCGTGATTTGATATACAAAAGTTATTTGCAAGAAAAAACAACTATTTGTATTACTTCTACAAGCTCAGTAGTTGACCGTATGATCGCACATGCAGACTGAACGCAAAATGTGCATGACATTATTATTTTCTCAGTATCATGTGTCTGTAGTTTACACACAATGACAACAGTGTTGTTTTGAAAATGGTGTTGTCATGTAAATGAATGGCCAAATCTGTTTTAGTTGCAAACAGTGTCATGTAAACGAATCTTCACACACTCTCTCTGACGTCAACAGGAGCATTTCAAAATGGCAACATTTGCATTGTTTTGAATTTATAACTACTGCAGATATGAATTTACCAGTGGTATTATGTTCATGTTATTACAGTAATATAATATCCTGTGTTCCAATGAAAAGCTCCTCTTAATCACAAGAACTGCACTTGATATGACAATGTACAGGTTGCCATGAAAAATTATACATGGGTATATTCTTTTTTTAACACTGCAGTTCACTGTGCACAATTATTTGTTAAAGATGTTGAATCGGTTTCATTAACAAAGTGTCAGGAACTGACTGAGCGAAAAGCAGACCTTTAATCCATTATTCAAAGGAAACGAAGCAAACGGAAGCTGTAGCCGTTTGTCAACATCTGCTGCATAAACAGCAAAACATCAGTGTAAATGTCCCAGGCCTGGTCCTCGCTCCTCCTTTTGTCCCTCTGGAGCTCTTCTGTGGTGTGTGTGGCACAGGTGTCGCTCATTAACATTCATTCCCTTGACTATCGGTGCCATTTCACTTGCCACAGACAATAATTAATTATCTTCATCAATGATTCCATTCGTTTTATTGATTAACCAAAGCATTTGTATTGAATGTCAGTGGTCAGAAATTCAGATTGGAGTGTATTGACAGTATAAACTCCACCGCAGTCTTGCCTGAAAGTGTGTTTTTGTGTATTTGCAGGGGTGTTTATGACATTGTGGTACAGAAGGATGGCGTGGGCTGTTGTGTGGGTCAGTATAATAACAAGGGCAGTTTTGGAGAGCTGGCCCTCATGTACAACACTCCACGTGCTGCAACCATCATTGCTAAAGACGAGGGAGCCCTCTGGGGACTGGTGAGTGTGTGAAAGGGCAAGACTGCCAGCACACCCTGCTGAGGAAATGCTCTGTAACAGCACCACCTTGTGGACATGAAACGCTGGATAGCTTAATGTCACTTAAGCTTTACAAAAAATTGGTGTGAGTCAAGCACAAATGTAGATATTAAGTCAATGGTGTGTCTGTTTCAGGATCGGGCAACCTTCCGTAGACTCATAGTGAAGAATAATGCGAAAAAAAGAAGGATGTATGAATGCTTTATCGAGTCTATCCCACTGCTCAAATCGCTAGAGGTGAGAAAAGTCTGTGTTTTGCTGCATTGTTGTGGTTTTTTTCATATATATATATATATATATATATATATATATATATATATATATATATATATATATATATATATATATATATATATATATACTGATGTTGTATTTCTGTCTTGTAGCTGTCTGAGAGGATGAAGATTGTTGACGTACTGGGAGTAAAAACTTTTCAGGATGGAGAAAGGATCATCATGCAGGTGAGCTCAAAAAAATAAGTGGGATTTCAGACCAGTTTTTTAAATGAGAGACTTTTAAGACACTTTTGGGTTGCCAGGTGTTAGTGAAATATGTTTGTAGTTATTTTGATAATCTTCATATGTTGTTACTTGCTGTCTCTTGCACATCTGTGTCTTAAATAATAACTCCAATTTAACTCTACACAAAACAGTCATAGCAGACAATATATACTACATAGCAAATAGCAAAACATTAGAATGATTGTGTCAGTGAATTTAATTTAATTAATTGAGAATTTAAATTAAAGTACAAAATGACACATTGAGGATTTATGAAGCAAAATAAATATTTACAGCATTGTTACCATGTCTTGTGCATGTACAAAACTGTTCATAGCACAAACTTCCTGTCGCACAATAAACGCATACGTGGGTTTAAACGTGCACGTGAGCTGACAGTTTGTGTACAACAGAGATTTATATTGTTCATCAAAAGAGTTCTTTCTTGAGCTTATTTTGGAGGTTGTATGAAAATAAGATTGATGAACTAATGGATCTCAATCTCCAGCATTCACTTTTCACAGAATCCCCAGCATTTGATATTAGGGCTGCACGATATTGGTAAAAACTGAAATTGCAATATTTTATTTCTCTGCAGTAAATATTGCGTTTTGAATACAGTTTCACAAGATAGTTTGAATAGCACTATTTGATGGTTTTCTATGAAGTCTAACAGTATTCAGGCACAGAAAATGAATAATCACAATGAAAAAAATGCTTTTCTTACTGGTTTTTTTTTCGTTTCCAGTCCAAATATCTACAAAATTTTTACATTAGGTAAAAATATATATATATATATATATTTTTTCAACTTCAGAATAAATAAGTCAAAATTAAGAGTTTTTCCTTATAACAAATAAAATGATCTGCCAGTGGGGTACTTAAAAAATCTTTCTAAGTTCTTTCTAACTAAGAAAAACGTTTTTTTTTTTTTCATAAAACGTATAAATTCTGTATTAGCCATGGGCCGGTATAAGTTTCTGACCATTTGATAACCTTAAAAATACCACGGTATCACGGTATTGTGATATTGTGATTACTGCTTTTTTGTGTGTCTGGGAGTAAAACAAAACAAAAAAAAAAAAAAAAAACTTTTTTTCTTATTTGAACATCATTTATTTTATTTTAAGAAACATAATATTTTGGAGCAGTTAACATTTCATGCTAAATAGTTAAAATAACTCATTGACTTCTGCTCTATTTATTAGTAACAAAAACACAGATTTCTTTACAACATATAAAAAGTATAAAAAAACTTACATATACCTTTATAAATGTTATAACAGAACAATTTAGCAGTATTAAAACCTTGACTTCACAGTATCACAGTAAACCTTGAAGCCGGTTATCGTCCCATACCTATTCTGTATAAATACAGTAATTAAATACAATTCTGTAGCTCCAGGTCAACTATAATTCTGACTCCACGTTGCATATCTTGCGATGTGACTACTCCAAATGTGCACATTGTGATATCGATGCTGAAACGATATATTGTGCAGCCCTATTTGATAGGTTATTATGTAACAGCAAGTTCATACTTGATGCATTTAAGGTCTTTGCACACTGAGGTTTTTTTTTGTGTTTGTCATCCTAAAAAAAAAGTTTTTTTTTTCCAATGCATGTTAATTACTTCCTTGACCCAAAAATTGCAAAACAGAACAAAGTCTTCACATCTTCAGTGATGTTTTTGTTCTCCTCTCGTCTTTAAAACAGAAAGAGGAAATAGTGTGTCCATTGAATTGAATTGATCGTAAACAGAGACTGGCAGAAATCCAAAAGTATGGAGACACAAACACACCAAACAATGGCATGGGAAAAGGTGTGTGGTGCCCACTAGATTTTAGTTTTTTATTGTAGGGTGGCTCTAAATTGTCACAACACTTGCTACAGATGCAAAAAAAAAAAAAACAGAAAAAAGTACAATAGTTTTATTTGTTTGCTTTTTTGTTATGGATTAAGGTTTGGGAGGCAATGTGTAAATGTGACTGACACAGCGTAACTAAGGTCATGTTTTGGATGAAAATTTTGGACCCGTTGTGCAATGGACTTGACTCTACCAACAGATCAGATTGATTTTGTGTGAGATGGTGGGTGGTTCCAATGAGATCTTGATATCTGTTCAGCTCTTCACACACTTGAGCAACCACAGTCTGTCGAACCAACACAGAGAGAGAGAGAGAGCGCGCAGGTGTAATTATAGCACTATAATAATAGAGCTGAACTGAAGATCAGGGCTCTGACTGATGCTATTGTATCATTAATCATTATCATTATGGGCTGCTCTATTACCAGGGTGATAAGGCTGATTGCTTCTACATTGTGGAGTCTGGAGAAGTGAAGATTATGATGAAGAGTAAAGTGAGTTCTTGTATTCTTTTTTTCATCCCTTCTTTCATTCTAGTATATCTTTTAAGCTTCTTTAATGTACTTTTTGTGTGTTTTTCCAATGTAACAATTATTTACCTCACCATAAAATACAGACATGTTCATTGAAGGATAGGATGCTTGTATTTTGGAGGGAATTTTAACTTTTTCCCCACGTGTGATTAAAGTTTTCCATTGTGCTTTTTCACATACTGTCTTTTATGCAGTGTAATATTGCTGTTGGTAGTAGTGTGTATATATACAAATAGTAGTATATATAAATAATGTATATATAATTGTCTAAATAGTTCTCCAATAAGAAAGAACTGCATGAAATGAGCTGTCAGTTATTCTAGTTATTTGTGCACAAAATTATGCCAGTAAAGTTTTTAGTTGCAAACAGTTTTCTAGGAGAAAAAAGGTGACTTTGCAGCATGAATATATTTATAGAGAGAGTTTTTAAAAAAAATTTTTTACCTTGGATGGATGTCAAACTATTCTTGCAGATTACATAAAATTAGAATTAAGGGCATTTTAAAGGCGCAATATGTAAACAAAACGTCATTAAAATATCCAAAAACTGCCGGAACAGTGTTATTTATTTTTCTGACTTACGTACTTGCGTTATGACATTTTGCATCTAAAATGTTTCGAGGCACTTCTCAAAAAATGTAACTACACATCGTAACGACACGCAGCGCAAGCTCTATGATTGTCAGCTTGGTAACACTGACAAGCGTGAGCGGTGCTGAGAGAAGCGAGCCTGATGTAGCCATTGTTTACAAGTGTCGAGTCCCGTGAAGGATCTCCAGATGCAAACTTGTTTTGTGTTTACCTTATGCCTCATTCACACTAGCAGCGACTTTGTAGCCTGTCGCTCTGAGTGGTGACCTGCTTCAAACACAGGTCTGTGTAGGTACTGTATGTACAGCATGGATACAACCGGCCTCTGAGCAAGCTGAGAGAGGATTACATGAGCTCTACTGATGCTCCTATTGGCTGTCACTCAAGAAACTCACTCTTCATTTTGCATAAAGTTGAGGGGTTCTCAACTTTGTCACATCGCTTGATGCTGTCGCTTGCGTAGACTGAGGTTGCCAGAAGTTGCCCGCTCTTCGTTGAAATAAACGGTCGCTTGTTGCTTTGCCGTTGCTGGTGGTGTGAATGAGGCTTTATAAAGCTGTTGCACATCTGCCTGTTCCCACCTCTGAATGAGCGAGTTTTGCCTACTTTTAGCATTCAGGATAAACAAAATGCCCACGGAGAAACTCGAAACAGAGGAACATAAAAACCTACTGCCAGCTAGTGTTTCGGAAGTGTTACGCAGAACTATAAATGCATGACTACACACAAGGCAGGCACGGGTCATGCCGATCACTCGACGAAGAGGTATAAATCAGCCTTTAGCTTGTGACACGGACCATGTGACATCATACACCCTCAATTTTCAGTTTAAAAACAGGGAAACACCAAAGACACATGAATAAAATGTATAATTTATTAAACCTCACAGAGCCGCATTACAACAGGAGCCTAAAATGTATTTAGCAAAATAATACAGCGACGCTTCTACCACATGTAACCAAAACTGAAAGAACCAGAAGCAGACGACTGTAACATAATAAAAGCTCTGCCGCTTTAGTGCCAATCATCTCATCAGCACTTTTTTCAGCAGTCTCATTTTTTTCAATGCCATTCTGCCTTACTCATACGAGCAGCATAATATGTGTTGAATACTTCAGCTCATCTATGAACATGATTTCTGCAGGAGTGCCATAGGATGTAAAGACAGACCACAACTCCCATGATTCCCATGTAACAACATATGCCTTTCCTTGTTGTGATTGTGAAAATTACTCACTGTACCTTTAAAGGCAGCATAAACCGGAAGCTGCGACCTTTTTTTTCATATTGGGACGCAGTTCCTAGAGAAACGGGATATTAAATGATGAAAAGTGGGCGTGGCTTTTTTCTGCTGCAAGCTGATTGGATGTAGTAAAGTAAACATTTCATTCATAAAGATCTGGAGATGGGTTTGGGGAGAGTTATTACAACCTAACAGACACTTCCTCCTGCCCATTTCTGTTTGTTGTCAAAACTGACAGTTGGAGAAGCCTGGTTAAGTATGTTAGCTATGCCCAATACTTCAAAACAAAGCAATCTGAGAATATATTATTTATATATATATATATATATATATATATATATATATATATATATATATATATATATATATATATATATAATATTATATATTTTATTTTATTTTTTTAATTGTTCACCACAAAAAGCATTGTGAGCTAACAAAATCATATGGTTGGTTTTGATTTCATGTGGACTTTGAGCAGTGGTTGAAGCTGGATTTATACTCTTGCCTGGTGCCACATCGCGCACCTCCGCTGACTGCGCACACACCTTGCGAAACGGACAAGGCTTTTATACTTGCTGCGTTCGCTGTTGTGATATTCTTTAAAATGACAGGGAACGGTCAAAAGAAACTGACAGTAAAGTCAGAGGGATAAACAGAGAAGTAGGACGTTTCCAGAACTACGCCATATCATTAATATCATTTAATATTTTTAAACTAATTATTTTATTGTTTTTATAAATTATTTTAATGATTACAAATATTTTTATAACCATTCAAGATTTTTTTATCAAACTTTGATGCATCGCTTGCTTTTGTTCATATCTTGGACAGTTTTACCTATTAAAGTTCATTAAAATATTAATAACAAGAGAACATTAGTTATTCTACAATTATATTTTTATTATGGCAAGAATAAAAGCAAAAAAAAGTACACTTACTAAAAAATACAGATGTTTTTATAGATTTAGCTTACTTCACAAGTCACACATTATTGTCTGGGTAGTTTCTGTCCTCTTCTTATGCTAAAAAGGCAATAATGGTCCAACATTACTGACCATTATCATCAATGATTTTCCAAACTTTTTAACAAAAGCTTTTCTCTGTTCTCATGGCTGTTGCAATTTCTAGCCAAGAATTATTGATCATCTTGTTATCTCTATGATCACGGATCGTAAAGATGTCTGTACAGTCATACCTGTTTTAGACAAAAGCTCTTCAAAGTGCTTCATATTCAACTCAAAATCAAACTCAAATCATTCAGTCTCAAAAAAAACCATGCGCTCTGCCAGCCGGAATCATGTTGCGAGCACCCAAAGCGAACCTCTGCTAACTCAGCGATGACGTCACATTCGCTGTGCACACTCAAGCGAACTAGCGGACGCTTCGAGTATAAACCAGGCTTAAGTCTCATCTATTTGACCAACCAATTACTTATCAGTTCTGCTTGGAGAGAGTAGCTTAACGCATATTTTAATAGTCCTGCTAAATCATGTCTAAGTGCCAACAGAGTAATTTTTGACTGTGATTTCCTGTGCCTCTCAGACGAAAGCAGACCGACAGGATAATGCTGAGGTTGAGATCGCTCGCTGCAGTCGAGGGCAGTATTTTGGAGAACTTGCTCTCGTCACTAATAAACCACGTGCTGCCTCAGCCTATGCTATAGGAGACATCAAATGCTTGGGTGAGGATCTGACTTCATTTATGCACTGAAATGAAATAAAAGCTGTCCCAATTACTCACTAATGCTGTTGTGTTCCAGTGATTGATATACAAGCCTTCGAGCGCTTGCTGGGGCCCTGCAAGGAGATCATGAAGAGGAACATCGCCCACTACGAGGAGCAACTGGTGGCTCTGTTTGGATCCAGCGTGGACCTGAGGGACTGAGACAGACTGGCCGTGCCTTACACACACACACACACATACACATCCACACGACACATAGGTTATACACTCCGAAAACATTTTGTAGGTACACATTCCTTTTTATGTGCACTCATACTCCAGCCAACATGCTCACACTTTCAAATCATGCAACACACACTCTCACACACACGCCTGTTGTCATTGCGTCATCTGCTCAGTACGAAATAGAAGCATTACCAGCTCAACCGCTGTGACCCTGAAACAACCACAGCCTGGAGAGGACAAACACACACACACACACACACACACACACACACACTTACACCAAAAATCCCCAGCCAAGGACCCATCCTTTCTCATGGTCACTTGCAGTCACAACAAAGAATCAAGAAAAAGAGATAAAAGAATCTATGTTTAAACAAGAAAAAAGTTGATATCTTTCAATAAAAAAAGCAAAAAAGTGCAAAAATTTAACGTTTTAGAGCATTTTATGCGAATGCGAGAGCTTTGATAAACTTTAAATATGACCTGTTTCCTTCCCTGCTGTTGGTGCATAAAAGTTTTTTGCCGGTGGAATGCACAGTGACCGATTTTTCTCACTTAAACTCCACGTTGTATTGATTAATGTATTACTATTATTATTATTATGATTATATATTATTATTTTGTGGAAGGTTGACTCGCTGTTACACCGCCCCCTAATTGGAGGATGCGAGGCTGATTCTAGTGCGGATATTTTTTTTTTCTTCCCCTTAGTCTTTCTGAATGAGTCGTCCTGAAAAATAAATAAAGCAGACATTTTGGTAACCTGCTGGGACTCTTATGTTGCGAGTGTGTGTGTGTGTGTGTGTGTGTGTGTGTGTGTTGAAAGGTGCGGTCTGTAATTACAGGAACAGTGCCATTTAAATGTCAGGAATCAGTTTTGTGTTCATTGTCTTTTCATTGGGGACACCATACAAGTGTTTTTAAAATGGAGTGTTATTTTTCCTTTAGGGCGGTAGTTGGCTGTTGTTAGTTGGTTAACACCATTGAGGGTTGGCTAGTTTCAGCATTTACAGATTGTACTTTTAATAAACTTTGGATAAATCAGGGTGTCTGCTTTTATTTGGGTTTTGTTTTTTGCGTTTGGTTTGGGAAAGGGTGAGTAAATAACTTTTGTGTGAACTAAAACTGATTCCATTTGAATTCTATATGTATTTTCTGTTCATGAATTTAAGTCTATTGAAAAGGATTGATTAAACTGGCCATGTGCCAAGTGTTTGGGCTATTTGAGGGCATTAGTGCCCATCCACTTTTTAGACAAAATAAAAACAGCTATGTTAAGGGTTTATAAGATGTGAGAAGTCAACCAGCTATGGGGTAAATCAAAGAATTGCAAACCTCAATTTGAAGCAAAGAAATATCTGAAAATCAGTCAAAATGAGAAAGGTACAAGACTGTACTTGTTGCTTCAGTGAGAGAAGCAATGGCGATAAACAAAAGCATTTGTTTACAGACGTCAGCTCTTTAATATTCATTTGGTTTACAATCATTGAGCTCACAACAGGTCTTTCTTTAAAAGCTTATCAATTACTGTCAAAAAACAAAAACTTTTTCCCTTGGACAAAATGAGTGGAGTTTTTACTTCCGGAGCCTGTCTCTTGGGCTTAGAAGCAAAACAGACTCAAGTACAGTTCTGAGGAACATCTGTGACGACCCATCCTTATGGCAATATTGACCCACACTAAGAAGTTTTGGATAAATGAAACAAAGTCTACATTTTTATACAGTACACACTTAAACTTTACCCATACCACCAAACCTGCCCCTAACCCTACACTATCCGACCTTAGCAGCACCAGAACATTTATTATGAACACAGTAAATACATATTTATTTATTTTTTGATGCAACTACATAGTAGTTAAGGCCACCTAATATAAAGTGGGACCAAGGAAATATACCTTTATTGATCATATTCTCTGCCTTACCATTATCTCAGAATAAAACGTTAAATTGTGTTGCATTTTGGTTGGTTTTTCTGAAGGGTTTTATTAAGCCAGAGCCATTACTGAGTTGTCTTCTCACTGTGAGTAAAAAAATGGTTTGCTTCTTGCTTAGTCAGTGTGTTAGGTCCATTTCATGCGTATACAAGAAGTGAATGCTCAAACTCGAGGCCTGCCTGTTGTAAAATATTAAAAATGTATAAAGAATATAATCATACTTTGTGTACACTGTACTTAGATCGTGTGACACCCTCGGGATATCCAGTAGGTGGCAGTAAGTGAACTGAGGCGCTGTTTGATCTACTTCACCAGAAGAAGAGGGAGATTCAAAACAGCTGCTGTGCCAGCGATAAAGTTTTCAGCATGTAGGTATCACACAGATTTAAACTAAACCCAAAATACACCGCATGTGTCAACAGTCGAACGAGAATCATGAGCGTTTGTCGTGTTTGTTGATTTATCTCTTCCCACTGGATTTAGGTAGTCGAATGTCGCGTTGTGTTCTTGTGTGCTAAGACATGCCGTTAATGATGTTTTAAAGAGACTGTCTTTTAGAAAGTTATGTTATAAACGTAATACGACAGATTATAATGTCCTGTAATATCTAAAAATGTGAAGTCAAACTCTCTTTAGCTCCCGTTTAACCCTAAGTAAATGAACCGCGTCTTATTATAGTAAACTGTAACGTCAGTAAACGTGTTTTGTCGACACATCGATTACCAGTAAAGTTAGTATAACCATAAGTTTACTTGGATATACAATAGATAAACTATAGTTAAAATAGTAAAACCATGGATTATTTGTGGTTAACTTTGGTGTAAAAACATGTTTTTTTTGTTGGTGTTTTTCTTGTAAGGGGGTTGTCACTTAGCCATTGGAGAATTATGTTTGTGATTTACTTCAGAAATTGTATTACTTAAGAAAATGTAACAAACCCAACGCAACACAAGCTCCAAATTAAGCCCCCAGCTTTAAAACGTTTGACTACTATAATTATTATTACTATTATTATAATTTATATTAGGGCCTGCAAATATTGATAGCACAGAGCCCACACACTTCCTATCAGCATTTCACACTTGTCTCAGTAAAGTCAAAAAGCTGTTAAAAGTCATTTCCTTCAACTACTGATCTAGAATCAGTCTTCTCCACGCAAAAATATCAGTAACTACTACAAGATAACTAATAAGCTGATCCCAGACCAGTGTTACCCGGTACAGAGAAAGAGCATCTGCATGTCTTTTGTTTCCTTATTTTAACCCTCAGTTGCATGAGAAAGAGTTTTGAAACATTAACTGGCCGCTTTGTCTCTAAGCTCTGCAGGTGAGATCGATTATTTTGATCTATTTTTGATATTTTTATCTATTTTGTTTATTGTGATTTTGTCAGATTTGCATAGTTTTTCTTTGTTTTTAAATTAATGGAAAAAGAGAAATTGCTGTATGTCGGCATGCTGTCTCTGTTTACATTTTTTTTTAGTCTAATGTTAGTTCTTTTTTTACTTTGCCATCAAAAATATGATTAATTCTCTCAAAAAAGAAACTTCTGTCATCTAGTTAACTTTGTGTCGTACCAAGCCTGTCGCTTTATCATTTGGAACATGAAAGAAGATATTTTGAAGAATGGTCTAAAGTAGTTGTTGTTTTCTTTTTTTTTTTTTTTCTTCTTTAGTCCATACAGTGAAAACCAGCGGGCTCTAACATTATTCGAAACATCTTCTAAATTCCATGAAAGAAAGAAAGAAAATGACAAGGGATGAGTTCAAATAATTCTTGACAGAATTTTCTTTTTTAGTTGAACTTTAATGTCATTTTTTAAATGTTTAATGAATGAAATGTTATTCAAAAGTCAAGAAGGTTTGTACCAAATTTAGTGAGTTTGGTGTATTCTGACCTGTGAAATGACACGGCCCAGAAACAAACGGAAAGCTTGTCTAAACTAAACATGAATGTGAAAGCTTTATATTTTTGGAGAACCTCTTAAGGCCCAATGTGTTTTTTTTACACACATTTTTTTTTTGTTTTTCTTTGCTATTTGTGCTTATTAGAACCTAATTACAGTAAAAACCTAAGTATCATCTTTTGATACAATGTACTTTTAGAGAAAAATGATATCCATATATGTGGACTCATGGTCTGAATTTACATAAAACACTTTTTCCAGAATTTTTTAATGCATATTTAACATAGAATATTTTTTTGAACTTGCTTTGACTATCAGAGAGTAAAAACAATTTTTTCCCTATTTTGGACAGTTAAAAATAGTGTTTGGGACATTTCATATGCTGCAAAACAGTTGCAGAATGACACTGCATGTCTGTAACAAAATATACAAACATTCATAGTATTTTAAATAGCCACTTAAGAGCTCAAATGTGCTGTATATATAGGATATAGGATATAAAAGTTTAGATGTCTGTCTTTAGTCAAACCGTTTACATTAGCATGTGGTGTAACACAGGAATCACACATCCAGCCCACAGCTTCCTGACTTCCTTTGATGTTTTTTTTTTTTTTTTTTTACTTGTGCAGATATATTTTAATTTGTGCTGTGTATCAAAAACTCCTATTGATTGTGTTTGTTGCTTGAGTGCTGTGAATTAAAATGGCTTTTTATTAATTAAGCTACTGGCTGTGAAAGTGACTTTGGATATGATGGTGAGGAAAACTGAATGTTGAAAACAACTGACAGCTGTTGCAGCAAGTTAGAGAAATAACTGCATTTGTTTGTGAAATCAAGAGGATAGTCCAACTCTGTTGAGCACACCGCATGTGTCTTAACAGAAAAGTGTTCATTTTCTGTGTTAAGTTACTTTAAAGGGCACCTATGATCAAAATCATCTTTTGTATGCTGGTTCGACAGAACTGTGTGTTTTTTTTCATTTCCTGATGTTAAAATAGGACCCAAATTCCTCCCATTTTGAGGCCCACCGCAACAAGACGTAGAAGTGCAGTTTTCCCCGCCCACTGAATTGATTGACAGACACGTATTAACATGTCTCTGTATTAATCTGTATAATTATATCAACAAGACAGGACATGCGCAAAGCAACTGAGATTAAAAGATCTGTTCAGCTCAACCATCATATGTGATGAAGAATGAGTTTTAGTCTATCACCACAGCCACGTGCTGTACAATTATAAAAGGAGACGCTTCAATCCTGGTTTATGGACATTAAATCAGGTTTATTTTGTACATTAACATAACAGATATCCACATAGTAGTGGATATTAACGTGTATCTTGTTACATTTGCAGTGCAAAAACAGTGAAAAGTTAAATGCTCGCGCTGTGTGTATGTGTCCGCTGTGTGAACTTTGTAATGACATTAGGTCTGTTTCAGTAAGGATGTTCAACCAACTCTGAGTTTAAACTTGAACTCTGATTTGACTTACCGAGAGATTAAAAACTCAAGAGTTTTTCGTTTCAGAATAGCTGATCTGAGTTAGGTCTATCAACTTTGAGTAGACTCAAAGACTAAGAGTTAAGCGTGCACATCGCGACTACACTGCAAAAAATGCTTTTCTTATTCAGATTATTTGTTTTGTTTCTAGTCCAAATATCTAAAACATCTTAAATCAAGAAGCATTTCTAGGCAAGCAAAACAGATTTTCTTAAGAAATAATATGCCAAAATGAAGTGGGTATTTCCTTAAAACAAGCAAATAATCTGCTAATGGGGTGAGCAAATTAATCTTGTTTTTCCTTTTGACATAAGATTAATTTGCTTGTTTTAAGGAAAAACCCACTTCATTTTGGCATATTATTTCTACAAAAAAAGACAATGTGTTTTGCTTGTCTAGAAAATTATTTTTGATTTAAGAATTTTTAAGAATAATTGGAAACAAGAAACAAGACAATAAATTTGCAGTGTATAAAAAGACTTTATAAAAGGAGCGTAGAAATTACGAGTCACCATGGCAACATCTGAATAAAGAGATCAGCATTTCTTTCTCCAGCTGAACTTGATGTGCTCATGCAAAGTTAAAGCAAATATGAGCATATATTTAAAAAAGCAACACCACTGCATCAGTGAAACAGTTGGGAAACATAGCTGCTCAAGTTAATGCGTAAGTTTACATAGCACTTGTATGTCTGCCTTTATTATTGATCAAGTGGTAGAGGTTGATATGACATTCAGAATGTAAGCAGAACTAAAAAACAGTTTTTAGTACGAGTAATAATTCAATAATCTAGTTACAGTACATGTGAAAGGTTTGGAATTTAAGCTAATTATTTATTAAAAAAGGACAAGCCATTCTTGTACTTGACTTTGTTCTTTGTGTGACTGAAATGCAGGAAATAGCTGTTTCCATCCAAAATGCTAATTAAATGTATGTGCAAAACTGGAATATCGCATAAAAGATGTGAGAATAAAGCAGCGTTTCCATCGAGTCAAAGCGAACAAAATTGTCCCTTCCCGATTAACTGGCGCCAAATATCAACAGTAAAAATGGAATTTACTGCGGTAGAAGAAGCTGCATGAATCTTTTCTTTATTTTATAAATTACTTGCACCTCAGAAGACAATGCTGACATGCAATGAACGCATGGTGGTGTTTGAAAGGCGTCAGACACAGAGCTATTATTTTGCAGAGCTGTATTTGGTTTTCCAAAGAATATTTTTTTCAAAATGATTTTAAAGAAATGTTTTTTTTACTGTTCAAAATCATATATTCAGTGGAAAGATTCAGTGGATGGTGAAGGGATAGTTCACACAAAACTGATAATTCTGTCATCATTTACTCTTGTTCCAAACCTGACTTTCTTTAATCTGTTGAACAACAGAAAAGAAGACATTTTGAAGAAAGCTGGTAATCATTGAATTCTGTAGTATTTGTTTTTCCCACTGTTGAAGTCAGGTTTTTAGCCAATGTCTGTTGTCACAATACTAAAATTCGATACCAATCGATACAGACATTTTAAAAACATCCGTTTCCCGCTAACATTGGAGCGCTGTTGGACATGTTCTTAAACAGTGCTGATTTGCCATTGTGTTCACATGCTCAAAAGAAATGACTGTGATTGGCCATGAAGGTCATTAGTTCACTGAACTCACAGCTGTTTACTGAGTATAAACACAGATAAAGGGACACTGGAGCATTTTAAAGTCACGTTGATCAGCTGGTTTGTCTATAAGCTGCCATACGAGCGATCCGCTGATGAGTCATGGCTTTAAAACGTCCCAGTGTCCCTGTATCTGTGGTTACACTCAGTAAACCGTGGTGAGTTCGTTGAACTGATGACCTTCAGGGCCAATCACAGTCATTTCTGTTGAGCGTGCTCAATAGCGCTCACATGTTAGAGGGAAATGGACGTTTTTAAAATGTCAGTATCGATTGGTACTGAATTCAAGTATCGTGCAACCATACCACTTGAGGGTGGTCATTTTTGGTTCAACTATCCCTTTGAATGTTCCTTATTGAACCATCCATGCGCATAAGAACCATTAATTTTCAGTTCAGTCAGGCACTATTTAGAACAGAAGTGGCACTCACTGACCCCTGTGTTGACCCGTGCCCTTGGCATGTGTGCAGGTGTGATGGTGACGGCTACACAGTCGTTCGAATCGAGCCTCTGCATGAGCGCTGGGATTTAGAAGAGGTGTGCGCCCAATTACTCAATAACCAATGGCCGCGCAGCACCGGGGCGCGAATTTACTCACTACATCAGTCCAGCCACAACTATCCAGTGTGTCTCCTGCTACTGCAGGGGGAGAGGCAGAGTCAACATGAGAAGCTCATTGGTCATGCCCGCCTGTCCCGTGTTCTGGGCAGCCGAAGTCTGTTGGTGGAGTCGGTCGTGGTTTGCAAATCATTGCGAGGGAAGGGATATGGCCGAATCCTTATGGAAGGTGTTGAACGCTATGCCAAAGGACGGGGCTGTACCCGATTGTGCCTAACTACTCATGATAAGCAACACTTCTATGCTCATCTAGGGTTTGTGCTTTCCAAACCTGTCCAAAGTGTGGGGACTCTGGCCTCCTTCATGCCTATGGAGATTCTGCACAAGTTCTGTAGGACTGCTGAGAATGAGGAGGAAGAGAGGAAGATTGAGGTTACCAATCATGCTAAATCAACACCTTCTGTTTTACCTCCTCCACCACCACCTCCAATTTCTTGTCCTCCACCACCACCTCCACCTCCTCCTGCATCATCCTGTGCTGCAGTTAGTCAGACGCTGGAGCAAACGCCGTACACCGACAACAGCGGACGGCAAAGATTCTGGATGCACAAGGACATCTGAGACTCAGGATACACTCCCTTCAATCTGTAACTGATTCAGGGATGCACTGTATTGACTTGAAGTACTGTAACAGTCCGAATGTGCCTTGGTCAGAGTTTACTTAATTATCTTATAGCACCTCTAATAGAAATGTCACTGCTTTTAAAAGGTGTTATTAAAATAAAAAAACTTATTGTCACAGTTCAAGTGTTGCGCTTGTCATTTGATGGGATCATATTTGATGTTGGACAATTTAAAGTAGGTAGTTAATGTGTCATGAAATACTTTCACTTGTTTTTACGCAAGTGAAGTACACTTGGAACAGCATTTCTTTGAAATATAGATTTTTGTAACATCCAGAGTTTGTAACATAATATCCAGGGTTTTTGCTGTTACTTTTGTGCAAATATTATAACTTGTTACTGCTCATCATTTCTAATTTGTTTTAAAATATCTCTTAATTAGTAGCCCTACAATGCGATAAAAAAAAATTTTTTAATGGATTTTGGGGGGTAGCAATGAATATAACATCATTATTACTGAATATAAAGTACAACCCCAATTTAGAAAAAAAAATGGGACAGCATGGAAAACGGAAATAAAAAAGACTTGTATTTCATTGCAGACAAAGTGAACACAAAATGTTTTTAATTTGTAAATATACATCCTTTCCTGTCATTCAGACCTGCAACACATTTTAAAAAAGCTTGGACAGGAGCAATTTAGGGCTAATAACAGGTTAATTGATTAAATAATAATGTGGTTTAAAACAGGTGATGTCAACAGATGATTATAATTATGATTTGGTATAAAAGCAGCATCCGAGAAAGTTCTAGTCTTTTAGGAGTAAAGATGGGCAAAGGATTACCAGTTTGCCAACAAATGCATGAGAAAATTATTGAAATGTTCCTCAAAGAAAGATAGGAAGACATTTGGATATTTCATCTTTAACAGTGCATAGCATAATTAAATCATTTAAGGAATCTGGAGGAATTTTAGTGCATAAAGGACAAGGGCGCAAGCCTAATCTGAACAACTGTGATCTCCGATCCCTCAGACGGCACTGCATAAAGTATCGTCATTCATCTATGTGATGTCACCACATGGGCTCAGGACTACTTTGGCACACCCTTGTCAAGTACCACAATACATAGTTACATTCACAAATGCCAGTTAAAACTGCACTGTGCCAAAAGGAAGCCCTATATTAACAGTGTCCAGAACCGCTGTCAACTTCTCTGGGCTCAGAGGCATCTGGGATGAACCATCACACAGTGGAAACGTGTTTTACGGTCAAATGAATTAGTATTTCAGATATATTTTTTTTTTGGGGTGGGGGGGTGCATGCCATGTGATCGGGACCAAAGAAGAAAAGGATCATGTAGAGTAGACTGTTAACAGCAGCAAGTCCAAAACCCAGGGTCTGTCATGGTATGGGGTTGTGTCAGTACCCTTGGCAAAGGTAACTTCTGTGATGGCACTATTAATGCTAAAGTACAATATGCTGCCTTCCTTTCCAGGGATGCCATGCATATTTCAACAAGACAATACAAACCCACATTCTGCACACATTACAGTCCTGGCTGTGGAGGAAGAGGATACAGGTACTTGACTGGCCTGCCAGCAGTCCGGACCTGTCTCCAATAGAGAATGTGTGGTGCATTTTGAAGTGCAAAATGCGACAACAGCGACCCTGTACTGTTGCCCACCCTAAGACTTGTTTGCAGGAAGAATGGGACAAAATTACACCCGAAACACTTCATCACTTGGTTTCTTTAATCACTAAATGTCTTTTAAGTGTTGTGAAAAGTGGTAAATGATCAACTGTTCCAACTTTTTTTTAAATGTATGGCAAGAACCAAAACTGGAAAATGTTTTTATAAAAAAAAATAATAATAATAATGAAGATCACCTGAAATAATGTGCTGTTGTATTGTCTGCAATGAAATACAAGTCAAAGTAAATTTAGAAATCACTTCTTTCTTTTTTATTTGCATTTTCCATACTATCCCAACCTTTTCTGATTTGGGGTTGTATAAACATTAAAAAGCGATCATACATGCAGTGTGAACCACAACTGGTGTTTTTATTTTACATATTGCTATGTTATTAACTCAGATGATGACAGAGAGATCTCCTGTTTATGTTCATTTTTAGACACTTTCTCCAATATGATACAAAATATGAATGAGTCTAATTTGTGTGTGTATTTCATAGGCATGCTTTTGGGATCCTCTGTTCCCCATCCCTTCCTCACCTTAGCCCTGTCAATCATGTTCAATCCTGTTCTGAATATGGTTGAGGGGATGGAGTCTGTTGTTGGGAGGCGTGGCTTTCAAGTGATCTGGAATGTACCAACAGCTCGGTGTCAGCGTCGATATGGAGTCTCCCTGCCACTTCAGCAGTACAACATCATACACAATTCACACCAGAGATTTCAGGGTCAAAATATGAGCATATTTTATCAGCGCCGCCTGGGCCTCTACCCCTACATCAGCCATGAAGGGGTAAAAGTCAATGGTGGTTTACCTCAAGAAGGATACCTGAAGGCTCATCTATCCCTAGCAGAAGTGGAGATCAGGGAAAAGCTGAGGTCGAGCTTCAGTGGATTAGCAGTGCTAGATTGGGAGGCATGGGAGCCTGTGTGGAAGTGGAACTTCGGGACCAGAATTGTATATCGGAAACTTTCTAAAAAGCTGGTTAGGTGGGAACATCCAGATATGTCTGAGGAGGAAGTAAAATCCAAAGCAAAAGTGGACTTTGAGTTAGCAGCAAGACAGTTCATGGAAGAGACTCTGCGCCTTGGGCTTCGCCTCTGCCCAGAGGGATTATGGGGGTTTTATGGATTTCCAAGTTGCTATAACAACAATGGCCAAGGACAGAACGGGTACACGGGGAAGTGCCACAATGGCACAGAAATTTTAAATGATAGACTGGGGTTTCTATGGCAACAATCCACCGCACTGTATCCAAGCATTTATTTGTGGCGTAAACTGGCCGGACACCCACACGCTCAGCTAATGGTGAGACACCGTATACTAGAAGCCCTCCGAGTGGCTTCTCAGCATTCACCTGGCAGTGAACCACTTCCTGTACTTCCCTACACCCGAGTGGCATTCATTCACTCATTGACGTTTCTGAATCAGGTACCTGGACAAGAACCCTTTTATGCGTTTCAGCTGTTTCTCTTTAGGGCAATGGTCTCAAACTCAATTTCTGGAGGGCCGTAGCTCTGCATAGTTTAGCTCCAACCACCTTCAACTCACACCTGCTCAATAGTCCCTAGTAATCTTGAACACCTTGATTAGTTGGACCAGCTGTGTTTGATTAGGCTTGGAACAAAACTGTGCAGAGCTGCGGCACTCCAGGAATCAAGATTGAGACATATGCTTTAGGGCTTCTCACTGGCCTAATGTTTCCATAGTTCCTAGAACTATTGGTGGAAGTACCTGCTTTTTCACCGTGTTCACACCACATAAACTATAAAATATTTAATTATAGAAACAGCTAAGACAGTTACTTCTACTTCAGACTAGGGTGTAACCCAGTACTTCAGACTAGGGTGTAACCCAGTACAACAGGAACTACTAGTGATGTGCTGTAAACATGCACTGTTTTTGAACACCACACTTAATGTTCCTGATGGCTGGCATACATCACTTTAGACTCATTGTGAGGGTATGAATGTAACCAGGAAAATCACTCAAGATACAAATTATGCTATTTTCTTAAACTATTGTCAGAAGTACCTGTTTTTTGTGTTTGTGTAGAAACTAGGAACAATTTTAGTTATAGAAATGCTTTTTTGAAAGAACTAAATTAGCTGCTACTTTAAGGAAGAGTCTAAGAAAACAATAGAGACTACCAGTGATGTAAATGTACAGTGACTGGGAGAATGGATGACCTATAAAACACTGGCTCAGTATTTTAAAGTGTTACAAGACATACACGTACAGACAGCTAATGTTAGCTTTATTTACTTGTTGCCTTTATCAGTGATGTTGTGTTCTTATTTTAGAACTAGTCGACAGGGTGGGCGATGCGGTGGCGCAGTGGATAGCACCATTCGCCTCACAGCAAGAAGGTCGCTGGTCCGAGTCTCGGCTGGGTCAGTTGGCATTTCTGTGTGGAGTTTGCATGTTCTTCCCGTGTTCACTCCGGTTTCCCCCACAAGTCCAAAGACGTGGTACAGGTGAATTGGGTATGCTAAAATTGACCGTAGTTTATGAGTGTGTGTATGAGTGTTTTCCAGTGATGGGCTGCGACTGGAAGGGCATCCGCTGCGTAAAACATATGCTGGATAAGTTGGCGGTTCATTCCGCTGTGGCGACTCCAGATTAAAAAAGGAACTAAGCCGAAAAGAAAATGAATGAATGAATAAATGAATAGTCGACAGGGTGAGCACCCAAAAACTAAATATTTCCTTAGGGGTTGCATTTGCAGGTCTAGTAGAAATCCTCATTTGATGTAAGCCAATCAACAGTGATATCATTCCAGCTTTTCATTCAACAAGAACAATCACGTGAGAATAGAGAACAGGGAAGTTCATCATTTATTGGTTGGTTTCCATGTTTATGTAAACTCTTTTCATGGAACACATGGACATGCTTTAATTAGTGTACTTATTTTCACTTAGTTCCTAGTGTGCTGGGTTCATCACAGTTCCAGTGATGTGAACATGTATGTACTTTCACAAGTAGTTATAGGAACTATGAAAGATTTCCTCTGATATTAATGCCCTTTTGTAAAGGTCAGAATTGGATGTTCTCTGTTTGCTGAGCTCTAGTCTTATCATGCATTAGTGGGCCCTTCACCTCTACCCAGAATAGACTTTGAAAGAGGAAGGGGTTTAGTTCTAAGTTCACACTTAGTACAGTCATAGGTAAATCACCTCATCTTCAAGTATTTCAGACTTCTTTAATCGTTACTCTATTCACACACTTAAAATAATAAAGATTGAAATGCCGGAAGATGAGGTGATTTAAGTAAGGTGATAGAGTCAATTAAAATTAATCTTTAAAAACATTTTTATTAACACTGTTAATGTGTTATTTTAAAATCTATTCACATGTATTACTGTGAGGTCTTGTCTTTTAATAGTACTTCAACTTATTTAGTCTGCTTTCAGTTAATTAAATATTTGGCCAGTTTTAGATAACATTAGCAATACTTCTGACTTTAAAAACAACATTCATGTGTGAATCTGTTTTTGTATCTTTTCAGACAGATTTGGAGCACACACTTGGTGAGAGCGCAGCTTTAGGTGCCGCGGGAGTTGTGTTATGGGGTGAACTGAGTTTTGCTAAATCCAAGGTCAGTCTGAATGCTGTGACTCCCTTTTTTGTAATAACCTAATAGTTTCATTACTGTTCTATGGGTCCAAACCATGACAATATACAAGCCTATAGGCCCAATCCCAATTCTAACCCTCAGCCTTTCCTGTTACCCCTACTCCTCATTTTGCACGTTCCCTTGAAGCGGTAGGGGTGTCCCAATTCTCTTGAAGGCGTAGGGCTAAGGGGAAGAGCTAGATACCTCTCGAAACAAAGATTTTCAGGACCACACTTGAAACCAAAGGGTAAGAACATTTCCCAGAATACACCAGCTACAACGGCAGCATTGCTGCCAAAGAAGTAAAGAGATGCACAAATTAGTATTTTTTTTGTCATTATTACGAAGTTTTACAACAAACAAGCACATTTTAACATATTCATAACCGCGTTCGTGTTTTACCGTCATGTTAAAAAAAAAAACACTAAAATAAAAACGTGGTTTTTATTTTTAAAGCGCGCTAAATTTCGCAATCTATAATCCATTATAATAACTCCTGTATAGCAGTCCCACAACATTCTAACACTCGAATACCCTGTCAGAAAAGTCTAGTGGCTGGGAATGAGCTTTTTACAGTGTCTGCTGTAATGTTAATATTGTTTTTGGTGTGTTTACATAGATAAATAGGGCCACGGTGTAAATGCACAGTACAGTTATGATCTTATTGACACATTATGATAACATCATGATATATGCCTTCAGTGATTTCCTGAAGATAAATACCAAAAAATAACACAACTGGAATAACTACAGCAGTCGCCATCGTCTGATCTTATATGGAGTACAAGCTCGCGATGACATATGATGATGTGTGCAGGTGCTGTAGTGCTGTGCCAATTCTTAGGGGTAAATTTTAAAGCCCTTCCCCTTCACACTCTGTTTCAAGGGGAAGGGGTAGGGGTACAAAAATAGAATTGTCATTGGGCCTTAGACGTAGCATTTAAACTTAGACCTTGCACACTGGCCTTATTAACTCATTGCTGTTATAATTCCTCTGTTTTCCTCTAGCATCAGTGCACTCTCTTGCATGATTACCTGAGCTCAGTATTAGGAGAGTATATCACCGCACTGCGGGCCGGAGTGAGGAATTGCAGTGAGAGATTGTGTAACGCCCAGGGACGCTGCTCTCGATGGGACCCTCACTCACATCACATGATTCCGCTAAATGGTGCCCATGATGCCCTTTCTCTCAGTGACATGAGGTCAAAGTTCAAGTGTGTCTGTTATGAAGGATGGAGTGGAGAAAAGTGTGAGCGTAGAATTTCTGAAGAACAGGTGTGATGCCTGGATTTCATGTCTGATTATAAACAAAGATGTGTTCGAAAAATCAGAGAAAAGGCAAAAGTACAAGACTGTACTAACAGAAACACTCCACTTTCTTGTAAATAGGCTCATTTTACAAGTGCTCTACAGTTAAACAGTTGAGTTTTACCATTTTTGAATTCATTCAGTCAATGTCTGGATTTGGCGGGGACACATTTAGCTTAGTTTAGTGTAAATCATTAAATTGGATTAGATTATTAGCATCTCGCTCAAAAAAAAGAGTTTCTAGTTGTGAATTATGTGATATTTAAATTATGTTTTTAAGATTATAGCATCAATATGTTCATTTTAAGGATATCTATAAGCCAGCGTGCTTCAAAACAGTGTCAAAATTCACATTTAAATGATCTAAACCTGATTTAAAGATCGCAGTTTTTCATTTTCACCCAAATGAATCAATGATTTTTTTTTTTTGTCACCTCATGCTTAAATTTCTCATCAAATCTTGACCAATCAAATGCTTTCTAGTATCTGACATGCCCCGCCTTCTCATTGGCGTTTCACTTGATGTGCTTGAGCTCAACCACTCTCAGCGGCAGAGCTGTGATAAAACAAAACACTATTGGCTGTTTTTTTAAGGGGAGGGGCTATTCTATGCCCCACCCTCTCTACATGTTTCTGTTAAGACTGTCAAACATCGAATGAAAAAAGAAGATTATTTCAAAGCACTTTACAATTGACTCTTCTGTAATTACATCTGGAACTAAGACCGACAGAAAAAGAAAAGTTGCTATTTTCTATGTCGTTATGGCTGGGAACTATACTAAAATGTGCCTATTTCCAAAAAAGTGGAGTGTTTTAATGAGAGAAAGAACTCAAATACCATGAAACATTGCGAATGACATAAAAATTTAAATGACAGGGAAATATAAAACAATTAAATTAAAGTTGTTAGTGAATATAGAAACAACGTACAGTATTTCAAATTTTAGGAGTGTAGAAAGGCAGAGCTAATGACGTATCCGCTTGATAAGTCGTGACCTATGGAATACTGTTTCCGGGTTCAAGCTGCTACTCATTTGAATTGAGAAAATATTCCTTTATGAGCATTTTTTTAGTCATATCACACATTAAAGTGAATTTTATATAAAATCAAAAATGGTGTACACAACAGTCTCTGGACTTGCTGCATCATAGACACCAATATTTTAACAATTTATTAAAATTAATCACTTTCTGGCCATTTGATATTAGGCCTGGTTTTATATATATATATATATATTTATATAAATATATAGTGTGTGATTGTGATTTTCAAAAGTATTGCATAGCTTTGTAAGTGTTTATTAATACCATTTGTTGAGTCTGCCCATACAGTTTGATAGAGTGCTTGGACTCGGAAGCCGCTTCGCATGATGTCACACTTAACCGGCGGATACTGGCTCACACTGCAGTTCTCTGATTGGATGAATTGAATGTAGTTTTTTTACACAAATTACACTACTGTTTTAGAAGTTGGATTCATGCAAACAAATTGTTTAGACAAGAAACACACAATCAAATAACATCCTGGAGTTCACAACGAATCTGTCTTTTAAAGTTATCGGTTATTGTTAAAAATCAGTTTCCTGTGAAGAAAATGTTTATAGTGTCAGAATTCTTTTGTTTATTTTAATATTTTTGCTTATCAAACAGAACATCGTGGTCTATATAATTATTTACAGTCGTTCTGCAATCACTCACAATAGTGGATGTGCTTGCTTATTTAAAACGTCCTTTATCAAGCATGTAATATCACAAAATACCATTTGATGTAGTGATAATGTACGGGTAAGATTATTGATAGTCTTTTAGTATTTCCTAGTTGTTTTATATTGTCATCTGCTGTGGTGAAACTACTGTAGAAAGTTGCCAAAAAGTGTACAAGTAGTGAAAAACCCATTACTACTATTGTTCAGTTACCCTGCACACAAATAAACCAATGAATTGAATGTTCTTGAGCCGACTGTTTAAGATCCAGTGAAATAAACCTTAATGACAGAGACAGTTCTTGTTCAGCAGTAGATTCGTAATTAGTGCTCCTCTCTCCGTGCAGTACAGCGTCCTCGCTGTGGGTTTGTGTTTGTATGTTATGGTCGCTGCTCTGTGAGGTTAATGTGCAGTTTTAAGAGCTGAGCGATGCCTTTAACTGTTTCCCGTTCCTGTTTCACCATCTCTGTAAGTATGTGGAGAGCCCTGCTCTGCTGGACTGCAGGAACAGTGACAGAAAACATACATTATTTGAAGAAATTTCCATTTAACAGACCCACTAATTCAATGTTTCTCAACCACGTTCCTTGAGGACCACCAACACTGCATGTTTTGGATGTTTTTCACGCCCATTACAGGTCTTTTAGTATCTGCTAATGAGGTGATGATATGAATCAGGAGTGTTTGGTTAAGGAGACATAGAGAATGTGCAAAGCTGGTGGTCCTCCAGGAATGTGGTTGAGAAACACTGCTCTAATGAATATTTCAGGTTCAATACCGTTTCAGGTTAAATATATTAAAAAAGACTCTGTTGACAGCTTCAGTGGAATAATGAAGATTACCACTATTTTGACGATCCACTTAAATTGTGATATATTGGTTCTGGGTCCAAGCTGTACCTAAACAAATTCCACTGTACCATGCAGTGGAAATACACCTAAACGAATTTCTACTTCAGAAAGGGTGCATTTACACTTGGTATGTTTGGCGCAATTAAATCAAATGAAAAAGCTCTGTTAATCTGGTTCATTTGAATAAGTATGAATGCTTGCCATCTGAACCTTAAGGCCAGAACACACCAAGCTGATGGTTGGCTATTGGGCAGAATCGGTCCAGCTAGTTTTTTTTTATGTGTTCCACACGTCTCCTCATGGTGAGTTGGCTGCCATAAATGACACTGCCATAAATGAGTTTGGTGTCGTGATCTCGTTCCTTTCGAGTGCGCACGCACATTTGATTCGGACATTTTGAAATGAAACTTATGAGACAGTCGTTTAATTGTATTGGTAGTTCCATATATGTAATGTATTCGTAAGCTTAGAAAACCGTTTTGGAGAATTTGAGGTTTCACTATTCAGACAGAATGCCCGACCATACTGCCCGAGAGGCATTTCAAAAATGGGCGCAGAGTGAAATGACTTGTCTTAAAGCGAGTTGCTTAAGTGCACAAATAAGCAGACCAAGATCATTGAAAATATGGATCTCAATCTGCCTCCAAATAAATTTGGTTTTATTGAAATATAAATACAACATGGACTAAAGGCATCTAAAGAAACCGTCACCTTAGAATTATAAAGTTCTATCTGACATTTTTGTCAAAATTGAGTTATTGACAAATTCTTATTAAATTGCATCTTATTTACATTATGGCAAGTTGTTTGCATTAAGACTTTTTATTTAAAAAACACACATACTGTTTGCTATGGAATGCAAAAACTTTGAAGCTCAATATCTCAAAATCATTCAGAATGCAGATAGAACCTTATAATTCCAAGGTGACGAAATGACAATATTGTTGCAAGATGTGACTGTGAAAAGACAGGATGCTCAAACATACCTGGCTTTAAATCACCATAGTTCATTTCAGTTTGGCTTGGTCTTAAAAATGACAGTGTGAACTCCACACTATGTATTGCTTTCTCTTTTGGCCCAAAAGAACCAAGAGAACCAAACTACATGCGTAAACACACCCTTTATCCTTTTATATTTGACCATTTGTGTGTTCTTATAAAGTGTAAGTTAACATTTTGCCACATTAGCTGTCAATGGAGCATACCTTTAACTGAAGCCAAAACAGTTTGTTATTTAAAATATCAGATTTCTTACCTAGAAAACTAAAGATAAGAATAAGAGTCAGGAGGAACGCTGTGATGACTGCACATGCTAAGAAATAGTGCCGCCGGGAGGAATTGCAGATGTGGTTCAGTCTGCTCACACAGGGCCTTCTATCTGCCTGACCGGTTTGATAGACGACTGGCCGATCTTGCATCTGAAGGTTCCCGTTGGTGGAAGGAGGAGGTGGACGAGGAGGCTGAACACCTGACAGTGAGAGGTAGGTGTGAGTTGTGATTTTGAAGTCATTTGAAGTGATTTATGTTCTTTAACATGACGGGATACCTTTGCTGTGCTGTTCAGAGTGTGTGCGGTGCAGGTCATTGATGGAGTCTACCGAATAGAGCTCAATCTCTGTCAAGTCTCGCTCGCTGACACGAACAAACACTGGAGGAGGAGAAGTGGAATTCATGATCACCCCCGCCACTGAGATAAGGACAGAGAATGCAGAGCTGATTTAAGATTCAGAAAAATGTGCAAAAATGAATATTATATAATCATCTACCCTTAGGTCATGTAAATCCAAACTGTTTGATTTCTTCCAAAAATTATTTACTGGTCTCGATTTCTCCCTGCAGTTACTGTGAATGGGGACTGGAGCTTTCAAGCATCAATATAGGACACAGACACACCACAAAAGTGGGCCATAAGCAGTGTGTGAATTATACATCGGCAATCAAGGGGGTCAACTTTGTCAATTTTTCAGTGAATTAAATTGATCTATTTATTTAAATGACATTAAATTTATTAATAAGACAGTAACCTGATTATTTCAGAGGTTACCAGCTCACGCTATTCAAACTCTGTCTAATTTTAATTTACCTTTAGGCTATATGTAAATATAAACACCTATTTTACAAGAAAACTGTCTCGTGACCACTTACAATATCCATCGCTGCTCTAGATCTGCTGGTTTAGACACTGTTGAAAGATTCTTGCAAAGAATGATTGGTGCGATTATGCATGAACCATTATAGGGGTGTATGTTTGTATTATCTATTATTTTAATTATTAATATTATTATTTAAGATACAGATCAGAGAAAACTATTTCTGACTATTAAAGGGCTTTGTTTTGTAGACACTTTTAGTCGAAATGGCATAAAAATTAGAAATTCAACGAGCGATAGAAATAAATTATCACAAAGTTATACAAAAATTCAGACATTGTTTAGAACATACATATTCCTGTGAGTTTGGGATAAGATGAATAATTTGGGTGAACTAAAAAAATATGATTGATTACATATTACTATCATCATCATTTCTTTATGACCAGATGCTAAATTAACTAAATCATACAGTGCAACTTATTGGTGTTCAATATAAACATTACATGTGTTATAGTGCTATAGCGTTTAGTGCATGACTGAAAACAGCTACAAGCTTGCAAAGACTGAAAACAGCAATATTAACACAACTTGATATTATTAAATAACTCAAAAGATATTTTCAGTTCGTTTTAATCTCAGGAAACTGCGTAGAATGAGCAACATTTAGTCTGTTAGCTTTAAACCGACTCGTTATTAGACTGATCTCATTTGAAGTGTTTTAAGTCTCTCTCAACAAAGTGTCGACTTACCGCAGACTGTCTCTTCATCAAACTCTAGCAGACGTCCGTGTGAACTCTTGTTGTTGACAAACACCGAAGAAAGGGAGTCAAACCCACCGTGATTTGGTCGGTCTTCCCATTTGGTCTGAAAGGATCAGTGTCTGTCTGGTCGGCCTGGCACCTCTACCCCTACACACAGCCCAAAATCCCCACACCCAAAATAGCCGCAGCCTCATGGAGGAGAAGAACAGTTATTTATAGATTTGAGGCCAAACAATCATTAAGCTACATGCGAACAGTCTATATTGTGATACAGACTGTAAAACTTGATATTGATGAGATAAAATGCTTACTTATTTATAATTTAATGTGCAAATTTATATATAAGGTCAATGTAAAAATATAAACTATGTGCAAACTAGGCAAAGCAGCTTTGTACAATATGAGAAATTGCCTTGCACAGGTCCAGATTTTTTTTATCGAATCCCGGATAAATGACTCGTGCCGATTCTATTGTTGTCCGATTCTCGAACAACTCTAATTATGCTTTTTGTGGATCAGAAAAGTGACTGGATCAATGAACAAAGATGTTTTCTGAAAAGTTAGTGTAATTTGTAAAAACTTTTCATGCACCTGACAGTTTAGATTTTTAATGGCATTATTTTAGTCTAAAGAAAACACCCCCAAAACACACTAAAGCCTTTTTTTATCACTTGATTCATTTGTAGCTGTGGATTTCAACTGCAGTATATATTTTTATAAGGAATTTTTATTTATTAATAAATAAATCCCCTTATCAACCCCTCATTAGTTATCAACAACACTTGAACTTTAGAGTTTTATTCCTGCTGGCAAGTGGTTGGTGATTGTTGAAATGGCAAATGATAATGAATAATTTATTTAAAACAAGATTGCACAGTTACAACCCTGCAACCCTGTCTAAACACAATAACCACAGCACATAGCTACTATAACTAAAACACACTGGTAATTAAAATATATATTCTTTTTTTTTTTAAAGAAGAAAACAGAAAAAACGAGACACAGTTTTGACTTGATTTCTTAGAATTCTTACGTTGTAACTCCGAAATTACTCATAAGAAAATAAGGCAGAATTGTGAATTTGTATCACACAATTCTGAGATAAACTGCTGCTATTTTTATTCATTCTGATGATTTTTGGAAACATGTTTCAGGATTTTTTATTCATTTTACAAAATAATTAACTAATTTACGAATGCAATGATTCTTTTTTTTAATTGTAAAACTGGCTATGATAGACTCGATAATGCATTGAAGTTGATCATTTTTCTTGGGAAGTTTCACATACACAAGGCAACAGTACTGTCTACTCCCTTTAATTTTTTCTATAAAGATTTAAAAAATATTTTATAATTCTTTGACCTCAATTACAAGAAACGAGAAGGCTATAAAAAACATCACTTATAATGAAAAAATAATCTGTACAATCTAATAATTTAAATATGATGGATCCCCATATATGTAACGTAGTATTTTTTTATGTTTCACATCACTGACTAAGTTTTGTTTGACTGTTACATATGTTATCATATAATCCTGTATGCTTGTCAGTAATATGCTTAAAATAAATAAATAAATAATTTAGTGGCAGGAACGGGCTCCATAGCACAGCATATCGAAAACTGAGGGCAACTTAAGTACAATTTTCCTAAATATTTTGTCCTCGGAAGTATTAAAACGATCCAATTCCTGATTTTGTTCCAGGTATTCACAAGGAACGTTTGTCGGAAGTTTTATTGAAGTGTCTGTGGGTGGGAATGTCTTAACTGCACGTGTACGTCAGGAAACTACATTTCCCATGATTCTGCTGAATTTGCGCTGCTTGTTTTGCAGTGAAAGCAGAATTACTAGTGTACTGTGAAGAGTCGAGATCAAGCGAGCTGACAGTTTGCTGTCTGTCTGCGTTGAACAACTGCTGTCAAACTCAACCAAACACAACATGCTTGCTCGGGCTTTTGCGAACGGACTCTGTAAGCGACTTTCAAGGGAAAGCACGCGGGCTGTCGGACTCGGAGAAACGGGACGGCAGGACAGACAAGCTTCCACGGAGGTATGCGCGAAACCACATCATTAAAAACATCAGAGGATATGCAGACGCTAAAATGAACCAAAGCCTTTATAGAGCCGCAGTTAAAGACTAAAGATCGTTTCCTGCAAAGTTCAGTAACATTTAGTTTGCAATCGGTAAATTTTATCTTGAGGTTTTAGGTATCTGTTATCTTGAGGTTAGTTTAGGTCGGTTCTGGTTCAGAGTGTCGTTCATGCACAGGGAACATCTGCTGTTCTGTCCGCTCGAGCTGCTGTCTAATTGAGAGCACGAGAGCGTTCATTCGTTCAGAGTTGTGAAATACTGACTGAAAAAAACACAGACTGCGTTCCCATTCATACAGGGTCCCTACTTCGGGTTCAACGCTCCTCACACACTTCACATGGAATAGTTGTAGTTTACTTCACTTGGCACACAGGCTACAACTTTTGGATTAACCAAATGCTCTTTTAGTTTATATTATCAGTTACGAAAAGTAAGAAATTGAAGAATATTACAAACATGTCTGATATTGCATCAGGTAATCAACAAGAAGCAGATTTTCCAAGTGAGAATAACTTGCTGGTGGACGTTCAGATTAACAGTAACCGGAATTTTATCCATTTTATATTTTAGTTGGCATTAAGCAACAAACATGGACAACACTTAAAGTCACGTGATATTTTCCAATATTTTAGGGTTTAATATATATGATTTTATAAACAAAAAAATTATTTGGGTAAGCCCTTTAGTAGTGAGAAATAGCTTTCAATGAGCTCTGAGCTGTATCTTAAATATTAATAATTAAATATATAAAATAAATATAAAGTTTATTCCCCCATAACAGTTTATACCATTGTAAATGCATAATCGTGCCAATATATAAAAAAAATTCCACAGCCTGAAACTGGCAGTTCTAGAATGTTAAGTATTAACCAAACACGTTTTTTGTAAAATAGGTGTTTAAATCTGCACATAGCCAACAAAAAATATATAAATAAATTAGACACATAATTTGTATAGTTTAACCTACAGTAACCTCTGAAATAGTCACTAAATATCCCTCAAAACACTGAAAACGTATACATTTTATTAATAAATTAGATGTAATTTAAATACATTCATGAATTTGATTCACTGAAGCATGTATTACCAAACTACTACCGAAAAGAAATTGACCTCTCCACCACTAATCGTCAATGTATAATTTGCACACTGAATAAAACCTCACATAATCCTTATAATCACTCGAAAACACATCTAATAATAGCATTAATATTTTCTTAAATAATTTGTCTGGCTCACACTTTTTGTCAGTTCTCTGGTTTGACTGTGTGTAATAAAGATAAAATCACACACACTCTCTCTCTTTCAGATCAGATTATCTTCTGGTCTCTTATTCAGACTGCTTAGTTGACTTTGGACTGGTTTCGTAAACCGTAAATGGCTAATGTGGCCTAATGTGAGGCAGCCGCAGGTGGACTCACTGGCTGAAACCAGTTCTTGAGGTCAAAGGCCACACACTTCCATAAGCAGATTTAGCTTCATGCACATGATCTTATATATTGTAGAATCCTCTAATTAATCCCTCAAACTTGCTGCACGTGTATTATTTTATCTTATACTACGGGCTGTTGAATGCTAGTTTCTAGTTGGCTGACGAACACTCTTCAGTTTTGTAAATTACTTCACAGCCAAACATCAAACCAAAACTAAATTCTTAAATGAGAAACTTGAAGGAAACTATAGTCCAACACACAGCAGCAGTTTCAGGAACAAACATGAGAAATGCCTTGAAATATAACATCTTGTTTTTAGGTGTGGTTAACCATAGAATAAGCAGAATAACTGTCTGTTGAATTAATACATGCTTTCACAGTGGTGTGTATTATTTTCTAACAATTTAATGACCTGTTGTTGTTTTTTTTCTTACTAATATACTTTATAACACTTCATAGTATGATGATGCACTGTTTTTTATACATAGGTGACACTCAGGAAAACCCCGCTGTATGACTTCCACAGGGCTCATGGTGGGAAGATGGTGGAGTTTGCAGGTTGGAGTATGCCTGTGCAATACAAAGACAGTCACATTACCTCACACATGCACACGCGCCAGCACTGCTCCATCTTCGATGTCAGTCACATGCTACAGGTCAGTCTGGACTGTAGAAATCTACCATTGTTGTAGGTGTTTGTAGTTAGGGCTACACAGTATATTGTTTCAGCATCAATATTGTGATGGTATTTGGGCCCAATCCCAATTCTATCCTGTAGCCCTTACCCCTCGTTTTGCACGTTCCCGTGAAGGTGTAGGGGTGTCCCAATTCTCTTTAGCTTGAAGGCATATGGCTAAGGGGTAGGGTAGATAGCCCTTCGAACTGAGATTTTTCAGGACCACACTCAAAACCAAGGGGTAAGAAAATTTCCTGGAATATGGAAACTACAACGGCAGCATTGCTGCACCCGGAAGTCAGGAGATGCACAAACTAGTATTTTTTGTCATTATTACGAATTTTTACAACAAACAAGCACTTGTTTTAACATATTCATAAATGCGTTCGCTAAACTTCGCTATCTATAATCCCTAATAAAAGCTCCTGTATAGCAGTCCCACAACTTTCTGACACTTAATGACACTGGAATACCCTGTCAGAAAAGTCTAGTGGCTGGGAATGAGCTTTTTACACTGTCTGCTATAATGTTAATGTTGTTTTGGTGTGTTTACATAGATGAATAGGGCCACAGTGTAAATGCAGTTATTATCTTATTGCCACATTATGTCATTATGATTATTTCATGATATCTGCCTTCAGTGATTTCCTGAAGATAAATACCAATGGCAGTCGCCATTGTCTGATCTCATATGAAGCAAGAGATCGCGATGACATTTGATGACGTGTGCAGGTGCTGTAGTGGTGTCCCATTTCTTAGGGGTAAATTTTGAAGCCCTTCTCCTTCACACTCGGTTTTAAGGGCCAAGGGGAAGGGGTAGGGGTACAAAAATAGAATTGGGATTGGGCCTTGTTTCCTTGCGCTGTTGTATTTATCTATGCTTGTAAGTTGTTGATTGTATTTCATGCAGATTTACTCCCCTACAAAATTGCAGCAAACACTCTAAAAAAACAAATTCTTTAGAAATAGGGTTATTGAAATCATCTAATAAGATGGTTTTTAATTTTGCAGTTTAATATCATAGAAAAAAAGTACATTTTTTTGCTCAGTTTTTGTGATGATACTCTGAATTGTGCCCATTAATGATGGTTTTAGTGTCATATTTTTAAATCTCATTGTTTTAATGAGTAAGTTGATTACATTTTTTATTTATTTATTGAAATTGCATACTCTCATCATTAGGTTCTTATTTTGACTAAGTTATTTTGATTACTTTACAACTGCCTAAAACCTTATCACCTGGATACTTTATGCCTTATAATTTATAAGTACTGTGAAATAATCTATTTCACACAACATGTTGCGCCTACATTCATGCCTGTATAGTCAGGAAATGTGCGATTGCAGATTCCAGCGTTGTCTATCAATGAACTGTTGAATCATTGTCACAAATGTCTAGTTAAAAAACAAACTACTTCAGGAATGAAATAGCACAGTAGTGGTAAACTGGCAAAACAGGAAGACACTGAGTCTGAAATTCATTTAGTCCCTTTATTAATCTGGGGTCGCCACAGCGGAATGAACCGCCAACTTATCCGGCATTTGTTTTACGCAGCGGATGACCTTTCAGCTGCAACCCATCACTGGGAAACATCCATACACACTCATTCACACATACACTATGGATAATTTAGCTTACCCAATTCACCTATACCACATGTCTTTGGACTGTGGGGGAAACTGGAGCACCCGAAGGAAACCCACATGAGCACGAGGAGAACATGCAAACTCCACACAGAAATGGCAACTGACCCAGCCGAGGCTCGAACCAGCGACCTTCTTGCTGTGAAGCAATCATGCTACTCACTGTGCCACCGTTATGCCCAAGTCTGAAATATAACTTGCTTAATATAAATGTTTCATTTGTTGAGTAGTTGTGTTAAATCGATAACTATATTAATAATTATCAATTACACGAAAGGCTCTTTATGACTCTATCCTTACTTAAAACTATATTGCCTACAATAATTTTCCACCAACACTCACCTTTTTGACTGTATACTTGTCTGTCTGTGTGTAATGTGTGGTTTTCTTTGCATATTTATTGTCTTTCACGTATTTCTTGTCAACATTGCTAATAGTATATTGTTTTGTTTTTGGAGTATGTCAATGTATTTTGCATGGTATGGAGCCAGCATCTAAGCTTTTCACTCATCATAATACACATGCTGCTGATGACGTGACAAGAAAAGGGATTTGATTGTGATTTTGATATTCTAATAGGCTTTATCGCACAGTAAAGGCCTTTAAAGATGATTTAGTTTTGCAGTATACAGTGCTCAGCATAATTAAGTATTTGAGATTGGGCTTTAGTACTGACTAATCTAATGCATATGCATGTATATAACATTGTAAAGCTTCCTATTAAAAATATGGATTTAAAAGAGAGATTTGTAAGGGATGTACTTATATTTGCTGAGCACTATAAGTGACAAGCATGTTAGTCAGCTTGTACATTGTTAAATGATAATTATGATATTAGCGCAAACAAATAATAACACATACCTCTATGTGGCCCAACACTAATTTTAATAATTAATTGGGGAAAAAAGTCGTTTAAATGGACAATTTATAGTGGACAATGCTGGTCATTCACTATCATGAGGTAGTCTTACGAATGGTATCTAATGAACATTTGTCGTTCTCTCCTCCTAGACTAAAGTCTATGGTAAAGACAGAGTGAAGTTTATTGAGTCTCTTATTGTTGGAGACATTGCGGAGCTAAAAGACAACCAGGTAAAACATACTCATGCTCTAATGAAAGACGTAAACAGTCATGCAATATAATAATAATATTTTGTTTCTAGGGCACTCTGTCCCTCTTCACAAACTCTAAAGGGGGAATCATGGATGATCTGATTGTAACTAAGACAGATCAAGACTACCTGTATGTCGTCTCCAATGCTGGCTGTGCGGACAAAGACTCAGCTCACATGCAGGCTAGTAACAGTTAATGACAAATAAATATGCTCATTTACTTTCTGACTGGCTGATCTTGGTATTCTGATATTATTTATTGACTGGGGAATATAAAAATTTTGAAGATTATATTAAACTTAAACGCCACAAGGGGGCGTCCAATTACTGTATTATAAGTAAAGGGATAGTTCACCCAAAACTGAAAAGCCTGTGTTCTTTACTAACTCTTTACCTGTTCCAAACATGTTTCATCTGTTGAACAGAAAAAGAATATATTTCGATGAAAGCTGGAAACCTGTAACCATTTACTTCCATAGTATTTGTTTTTCCTACAATGGATGTCAATGGTTACCGGTTTTTCAGCTTTCTTCAAAATACCTTTTTTTTATATATCCATTTTTGACTTATCCACTCACATTTTTTAAAAGGGCTAGAGAAACCAGTTTGTGACTTGTGTATGATAATATGTTGCTTATAAACATATTTTAATAGGAAGTATGTTTTCAACGACGATATCAGAAAAGTTTTTATTCAGAATGTATTTTAAGGGAAATGTTTGGAAATAAATTGAAAAATGTTATATGACCTTTTATCAGTATCATTATGTGTTTGTTTTTTAATATTGAGAAGCTGTTATTATCATAAATTATGTGTTGAATATTTCCAATGCTGCTGATAGGGCATTAAAACAAATACTAAAGGGATAGTTCACTCAAAACTGAATATTATGTACAAAAAAAATCTGTAGAAATCAAAAGAAGATATTTTGAAAAATGTTAAAAACTGGTAACCATCGACTACCATAGTATTTATTTTTTGTCTTACGGATGCCAATTTTCACCGGTTTCTTACATTCTTCAAAATATCTCTATTGTGTTCAACAGAAAAAGAGAAACTTAGAATGGTTTGAAATCACTTGAGGGTGAGTCAATTTTGAGTGAGGTTTCATTTTTGGGTGATCTATCCCTTTAAATGTTGTCATTTTATAGTTGTGTATGCATTTGCTTATGTGTGCCGCTGCTCTAAAGTTTGTTCGTGTTTGTTTGTAGGCCAGACTGCAGGAGTTTAAATCAGCAGGTCATGATGTTGATTTAGAGTTCATGGAAGAAAGTCTAATCGCTCTGCAGGGTCAGTCATCGTGTAGTCTGTGTAACACTGCCCATATTTTACATTAAGAAAACGGTATTTATCTTATTAAATAATATGTATATAGTTTTTGAGCATTTGATAAATTATATGTTTATTTTTGTGTACCTAGGACCATCAATGGCTCAGGTTCTCCAGAAGGGTGTGAGTGATGACCTTAAGAAGCTGACCTTTATGACCAGTGTTTTGACCCCAGTGTTTGGAATCCAGGATTGCAGGGTCACACGCTGTGGATATACAGGAGAGGATGGAGTTGAGGTTTGTGTTTGGGATTTCTCTTTGATTGAATGACAAGTGTACCAAAAATATTTTGTTATTGTTATTAAAATTTTTGTCAGTGTTATTTAAACCCCAAATAAGCTGTTTTTTTTAATCAATTATTTAATCAATATATTTTTTTATTTATTTTATGATATTTAAATAGTGTAATATTGTTATTTGATTTGTTCACAATATTATATAATAATAACATTATATGTGTTTATATCTTAATATTATATCACTATATTTCTAAAATTATAAAAAAAAGTTTAGATATGATAGATAAAACAGATTTTCTGACCGATCCAAATTTGTTGCGTTCATATAAACATGAAAAAATTACACAAGATCTGTCCTTTTTAATGTTCACTTCTAAATAAGACTTTAAATTGGATACATGTGCAATATCTGGACATCTGACCTCAGTCTTAATGCATATATCTGATTCCCTTTGCTATGCCAAGCATCCAAAATATAGTGGTGACATGTTTGCAGAGAGAGACGATAATGTTTGTAGTGAAACGATCACTAACAGGATAATTTTAGGTGGAGATTAATGTAAACACAGATATCAGATACCAGTGATATCTTAAAGTTTACAGCAGTAACAGAATATTGGATGTGATCAAAAAAATCTGATCTGTGCTCTGAATGCATCCATAAGTAGCTGGTTTTAAACTTTGTTGTTGTTACATGATTTGTGTTTATTTAAGTGGGGCTTGCATGTCAACTGTTATGTTCTCTTTTATAAATTTAATTATTCAGATTTCTGTACCAAGTAAGGATGTTGTCTCGCTGACTGAAAAGCTGTTAGCTGATTGTGAGGTGAAACTTGCTGGTCTTGGTGCCAGAGACAGTCTTAGGCTGGAGGCGGGACTTTGTCTCTATGGCAACGACATTGATGAGACCACCACACCAGTGGAAGCAACTCTTGTCTGGACTATAGGTGTGTAAAGGCCTTTAATATCGCTTCTCAATGATTTATATATAAAGCACGAAGTATTAATTATTTATTATTACTTTTGTCAATTTAATCCTTGAGTTTTATATTTTTTAAATATATTAACTGTTTAAAAATGTTTCCTTTCTAAATGAATCTGTGTTTTGAATGAATCGGATGAACAAATGATTCTGTCTACTGTATTGCTGAATGAATGAGTCATTTAAATGAATCAAGTGAAAAATGACTCCCTCATTAAGCTTTTACTACTACCTGTTGTCAGTATAGTTTCTTATCCAGGAGATTATTTCATTACACTATAATTTCAGATTTTCATATCTATAAAATTTGTTGTCATCAGTACACTCTATTTTAAAAGATTGTCCACAAGTTGGCAACAACAATTCAACATGGTGTATCACATTCAGAAAATACGCAGAAGAGAAAGAGAAATGACATCAAACCACTGAAGATGGCAGAAACTGTAAACCATGATATTGACAGGATTTTGTGTGCGAGGATTAATAGATGTCCACAGACCTATTTTTAAGCAGAACAAATACAACTTCTATCGCTCATAATATTTGGAGAGAAAAAACACAGTTTTCATGTGTTGAGCTGCCTTAAGGCTGATTTATACTTTCGCCTGGCACCGCGTCACGGACCTCCGCTGACTGCACATGCAACTCGCGAAATGGACGAGGCTTTTTTACTTGATGCATCCTCCGTTGAGACATTCTTTAAAATGACAGTGGGCGGTCAAAAGAAACCCACAGTAAAATCAGACGGATAAACATAGAAGGACGTTTATGGAACTATGTCAAATCATTAATATTATTTTATTCATATTTGTTTTACTAATTATTTTTATTAATTATTTTTATATCCATTTAAGATTTTTTTTTAACCAACTTTGATGCATCACTTGCTTTTGTTCATATCTCACAGTGTTCTACCTAGTATAGTTTATTAAAAGATTAATGACAACTGAATATGGGTTGCTCTACAAATATATTTTTTATTATGGAAAGAAAGTACACTTACTTAAAAATACTGACTGTATTTTTATTTAGCCCACTCCATAATTCACACATTACTGTCTCGCAATTATTGGTTTGTGTCCTCTACTTATATGCTAAAAAGACATTCCTGACCATTATCACCAAGATAATGTAAATTATCAGTAAACAGTTGTAAACCGATAGGTTCAAATATTCTTTTCTAGTTATCAAAGAAATAATTTGTTAATTCATTTTATTTTTGTAACTGTTGAATTGTTTTAAATTCAAAATTGTGATATATGCATCAGTGTAAAACCTATAAATGGTGGAAAACATATTCTGTTATTGTTTATTGAAATCACGTGGGCCTTTTTGGTTTTAACAAATGTAAAACTTTCCTCCTTTTCCACTGCTGTTGCAATTTCTAGTCAAGAATTGTTGGCCATCTGGTTATCCCTATGATCACGCATGGACAAATCACAAAGATGTCTGCACAGGCGTACCTGTTTCAGACAAAATCTCATCAAAGTGATTCATATTTAACTAAAATGAAGTGCAGTGCCATGCCAATGTCGCTTCAGTCTCAAAAAATTTCATGCACTCTGCCAGCCGAAATCATGTCGCACGCACCCAAAGCGAACCTCTGCAAACTCAATGACATCACAGTCGCTGCGTGCACTCAAGCAAACTAGCAGACGCGTCGAGTATAAATCAGCCTTTAGCAAACTGTAAGATGTAGTAAACCTTAAACGGCTGTCCACATACAGAAACTTATACTTTAATCTCTCCGTTTGTGTCATTTAAGGTAAGCGTCGTCGACAGGCACGAGATTTCCCTGGCGCTGACATCATTGTACCACAAATAAAAGCAAAGACTCCAAGAAAAAGAGTGGGACTGATCTCCACTGGACCCCCTGTCAGACAACACACACCCATCCTGTCCTCTGATGGCAGAGTTATAGGTAACAAACTAATCTGTGTTTAAAGGGGACCTATTATGCCCCTTTTTAAAATGTCAAATAAGTCTCTGATGTCCCTAGAGTGTGTTTGACGTTTCAGCGTTTCATATTTTTAAGAACTCTTTAAAACTGCCCCTTTTAGGCTTTGAGCCAAATTAATAATAATAATAATAATTCCTTACATTTATATAGTGCTTTTCTGGACACTCAAAGCGCTTTACACGTTTTTTTTTTTTTTGGGGGGGGGGGGGGTCTCCTCATTCACCACTAGTGTGCAGCATCTACCTGGATGATGCGACGGCAGCCATATTGCGCCAGACCGCACACCACACACCAGCTGATTGGTGGAGAGGGGACAGAGTGATAAAGCCAATTCTGATATGGGGATGGTTGGGAGACCATGATGGATGGAGGCCAGTGGGCAAAGTTGTTGGTTAAACCCCTATTCTTTTTCGAAGGACATCCTGGGATTTTTAACCTTGATTTAACGTCTCATCCAAAAGACGGAGCTCACTGAGCAGTATAGTGTCCCCTTCACTATACTGGGGCATTAGCCGCATTTCCACTATCGGGCCAGTGCGAGCCAGGGCTTTAATCGGGCCAGGCCGGGCCAATAGCCCGCGAGGTTGAGAAATGAGGCCGAAATCATGTCACGTTTCCACAGTCGGGCTAGTTGCTCGCAGCGCGTCATGCAAACACCGCCCCCAGAACGTCCCCCGAATCAAACGTCACACAACCCGCCCAATTCAGCGGGAACAAAAAACTCAAATTATGACCACAAACACAACCTGGCATCACTACGAGAGCTGGAAGATGGAGAACACCGAAGCGATTGCTTTTTTACTGTTTGTGGTCTGTTGGTGTAAGGCCAGACAGCGATCCCTGGATAAGGACATTCGAGTTCGGCGGCATTTACTTCGAACACAGATTTTGGCTGCAAGGCGCAAAAGAGCAGCCGAGCGACGAGAAACAAATGTAAGGGAAGAAAGCATCTTGTCTCCTCTTTACCTGACAGGAAAACTCCGCCTTTGTACGTAACCCCGCCCCGAAGCCCCAGTTGGCCCTCCTTGGCCCAAGGTATTCGGCGGGCCGAAAAAGGCCGGACGCTGGCCCCACGGAAGCCCCGCTTTGGCCCGATTACGCCCCGGAAGTGATAGTGGAAACGCGACTGGCCTTGGCTCGCCCTGGCTCGCTCGCTTTAGCTGCGATAGTGGAAACGCGGCTATTGTGACCCACACAGACCACAGGTTGAGCTGGCCTCACTAACACCACTTCCGGCTGCAGCCTAGCTTTCCCATGTGGTCTCCCATACATGAACGGGCACAGCCCTGCTAGCTTTAGTGGGTGACCATGTGAGAGTTGCAGAGAGCAAGCTGCCAGCTAAAATTGTGCAGTTTTAGTGACTGTCACTTTAAATTCAAATAAGACTGTACCCCACGCCCTCTTTTCAAAAGAAGGAGGAGCTACAAATGCCTGTGAGTCAGCATAGTAGCTGATACGGTGTTCATTTGTGCATCCTAAAACTCCACATTTGTAATGCCGCTTATTTACTGACATTATCTTCAGCAGGTGAAAACTAATGGCGGACGTCTGCTTGTCACTCAGGGCTGTCTATGCTAATGAGGGAGAGATTGTCAATAATGGGGGGGGCTTTCCCCTGCTGATGACATATACAAAGGGCGAATGTCAAAGGTTTTCTACAGACTGTTTTTATCAAGTTTAAATATAAAATATAGAATTAATTCATTCATTTAATGAATTTATCATTGGAGGCTGGCTATATTCACACACTGTTGCCACACAACTGTGCTTAAACCTCTTATAAAAGGAATTTATGCATAATAAGTCTGTTTAAAGTAAGAGTTGAACATCGTTTTATTGCCTTCACGTCATTCCAGACTTGTCTGAAATTGTTTTATTTTAGGTGAGGTCACCAGCGGATGCCCGTCCCCTTGCCTCAAGCAGAACGTTGCCATGGGCTATGTGGAAACCGCCTTCAGTAAAGCGGGCACATCGATCCAGGTAGAAGTGAGGAAGAAAGCAGTGCCGGCAGTGGTCAGCAAGATGCCATTCGTTCCCACCAAGTATTACATGGGATAGTAGAGCAACTGCTTACAAAGCTGTCTGTATTTATGAGAGGGTCGGCTATAGACAAGGTCATTGCCACTGAAATGAAGACCAATAGTAGAGATTATGAGACGCACGTCAACAATGAGCATTCCATAATGCCAACTTGCACAATATTTCTATGTGTAATTGTATGTAAAATACATTCCAGCACATTATTGTGTAATAATTACACAGAAATGATGGCCACTTCACTAGGTGTTTGAATCAAGTTTAGAATATGGGGAAGCAACATTGCTGTTTATTGTGCGTGTGTGCCTGCGTGCGTGGGTGCGTGCGTGCGTGCGTGCGTGCGTGCGTGCGTGCGTGCGTGCGTGCGTGCGTGCGTGCGTGCGTGCGTGCGTGCGTGCGTGTGTGTGTGTGTGTGTCTAACATAAAGCACTTAAAATGTTCGTTTGGGTGTGGGAAGCTGATATCTGTTTTAAAGACTCCTGATTAACATTCCTTTAAAAAAAGTCTAGTTAGTGTATGTAATGTAGTGTAATGTTTGTGTAATAGGCAATATTAAGATAATTAACAACACTAATGGGATTGAGAGAAACTATGTTAGGAAAGTGCCTAATTTCTCAAGAGTAGTTAATCCTCAGGCTGTAGTGATTATCAATTTTAGACCACAACACTGTGAAGCCTTTCTGTCTGAAAGAACATTCCTATTTTTGTGTCATTTTTGGGAAGTGATTAAATCATTACATTTTATACAACTTTATTATTATACACACTTTTTGTCTTAACATTTTATACACCTTTACGTGATTGGTGTGGTGGTGGATCACTACAATGTCACTCACTGTAACAATAGTTTATATACCAAAACTCAGATTCTCTGGGTATACTTTATTTGCTAGGTAGACCGTGTTTAAATAAAATGTTAATATTTGTTTATGATGTGTAATGGTATAATATCATGTCATAATAATAATAATAATAATAATAATAATAATAATAATAATAATAATAACCTTTATTTAACCAGGTAAGTCAATTGAGAACCAGTTCTCATTTACCATGACGACATGGCCAAGAGGCAATATAAAAAGCGGATATGAAGCAGCAGGGACACAATACAATAATTTCACAAATGCAGATAACAACAAATAAAACCAAGGAAAGACTAAAATCAAGCACAGTGGTTTTGTACTATTAAGTGGGTTGAATTTTTAAAGGATGATAATGGAATAAAAGTGTTGAGCTTTAGGGTCTGCTCAGATGATTCCAAGCATCAGCAGCAGAAAACTGAAAAGAGTTGCGACCAAATGAAATAAGAACTTTGGGTATACAAAGGTCAATAAAACTACTAGAATGCAGATTTCGACATGTTTTCTGAATGTTAAGGAATGACTGTAAATATGGTGGTTTTCCCAATAAGAGTTGTGTAAATGAACAGATACCAACGGATTTGTTGACGTGATTGAAGAGAAGGCCAATTGAATAAAGAATACTGTTGATGCATTCAGACTGTGACATCCAGTCTGTGAAGGTTCGAAATGTCGTTATGAGGTATGATGATAGGTTATCGTAATTGAAAATAGTATATTTGTAACTTGGAGCACTTCAACTTTCAAAATTTTATTTAGGGTTATTCCATGAATTCCTTTTTTTAAAATTATTTTTAAAGTTAAAATATTTGTTATGTTAAATAATTAATGTCTAAAGTAACACGTTGCATTATTATTTTGACATTTTCAATTTATGCTCTTAATTACAACATTTTCAATTAAGAAGAAATGTTGTCAATAAAAATGACATTTTACTACTACAAATTATAAATCCTGAAAAAATTCTAAATGACCTAGTTGTTTCCATAGGTGTATATTTAACATTAAGCAGCAGTAAACAATATAGTTTTACCCTGACTGCAGATGTGTTTGTACTGTGGGTTGTGGATTGTATAAACCATACGTGCATAGTATACACTGGGCTAAACAGGCAGTGATTATTGTTATCCTATATATCTAAAATGTATAACATTTATGTTGAGTTAACATAAAAACATAGGTTTTTATTAAACTTGTTTTAAAGAGCGGGTTTAATGGCCACGTGTGCCAAAAGTTACTGTCACACTCAGTAAGAATTACATGCAGCAATAAAACCATAAATATAAAAGTACACAAACAATTATGGTTAGCGTCCTTATTGTTTTTAAACAGAAAAAAAGTTCTTAAAGCATAACTTTTTCTGCAGACTGTGCAATCCAAACATTTCTGAATGGATATGGGACTTGTAGTTGTCATTTTTATCTCTGTCGGACAGGCCACAAGCTGAATTCCTAGTATGTAACTACATTACCCACAATGCAATTCGGTTGTGTGAGCCGTAGAGGAGGAGCGTGCCGGGTCTGCAAGCCGTTACCGATGGGAAGATGGTGGAATCTGGAGCAGCAACGTGCACGATACTCCGTCCCAAACATTTCCAAAAACATTTACCATCTCAACCTGGCATTAGATATCGGTTACCCGGAGACAACCATAGATAATACATACTAAAACTGAGACGAAACTATAAGTATTTTGATTTCGGTGCGAGGCGCACCTTACATATGGTGTCTCAAACGTGGGGGCCAAACTGAACAGCTCACAGTATTTTTTTGATATTCTGCGAGGGATTTCTCGGTAGGGACTGTTGATAAATCGGTCATCGTTTACAGCGTGTCTCCTTCAGACGTTGGTGTGTTGGAGCAGCTGTCAAAATGCCACGAAACAAAAAGGGGAAACGCGGAGGGAACAGTTCGAGTAAGGGTGAGTTTACAGCTCCCACTGTCACTAATGTTAGAAAAACTGACCACACGGAAAATATCTTACCGTAGCATTGTTTTCCCCTGGGAAATGTCTTAATGACAAGAACAAAACTGTTTCTCTTTTAATCACACTCTTTACCAAATTGTGCCATATTTATTCTAAACACTTTAAAATGCATTTAAAATAAGCTAAGAGGTACATGCCATATTTGTTTTGGATGACAAATTGACCAGCAGCAAACTCAGTATCTTAATTTCTCCCTCTTTTCATTTCACTTATAAAATATTAAAGTTATGTAGCATATATCTAACTCATTGTGGGTTGTTATTTATTACATTTCAAGCTGCAACCATTTTGCACTATTTACATTTTAACTTCAATCCAAGTGACAGTGTTCTTACTTGCATCATACACTTAACAATTACCAATATATACCTGATAATTAACTGTGTTTGCCCTTTATCTCAGCTGTAAGGATAGAAGCAAAGTGATTGACTGTCAGGGTTATTCAGTCTGCAGCCTGACAGGTGAAGCTCATGCCTGCTTGTGTATATTTAGCTCAAGTATCACGAAGCAGGGCCTTCCCGGTCCTCCCACGCGACCTGTAAGGTTTCAGAAGTTTCCTATTAAAAATTCAACAATTTGCCTGAAGGATACTATTGGTTTACAGCGAGTTTTTGTTAAGTTCTCTCGCAGAACCTCATCACGTGCTGTATCGGCGCGCATTCATTGTGCACGTGCAGCTCCTGTAAAACCAGATCCAGCAGGGCACGGCGATACTAGCGTGGCGCCGCCGGTAATGCAAGCGTGGCATAAATGGGTTTCTTTTGAAAATGTACCCCTTGCGACTGCTGCAAACTTATGTTGTCTATTAAACTACTCTGCTGGATTTTCTTTAAGTAATAACGACGAATTACATCGTTTTTAAAGATATTAAATAAAACCTAATAAAAAAGAAAAACACTTGCTTAAATGAACACAGTTTTGTAGATTAAATTAAGATTTCTTCACATTTTAGATGTGCAGAGCTTACAAATTGCAGTTTTGCCATCATTGCCCCCAATTCAAAGTAGATGCCCACAAAACCTTTTTTTAAATGGACTGTACACGTTTTGTGTTCCTCAGCCCTTGTTTTTTGGCAGCATGTAATCTGCAGCTGTGTTGTCAAACCTCAGAAAACTATGGTGAAGTGCTAGAACCATAAAAGAGAGAGAAAATTGTGTATTTCATCCTGGTTCACTTAGCATTGACACTGTCAATTTTGAGTCTGAATCTGAAAATGTGGAACAATGCAAAACCCAGTTTGTTTAGATGCCTTTGTTCCCTTTTGCGTTAATATTTCAGTTTAACCACACATGAGTTTATTTGTAAGTGGACAAAGGACGGCACCCTTATCGATGCTCTCCAAAGTTTGCATTCACATGCAAAAACCTAATTTGCTACTGCTTGCCTTATTGCTTTTCTGTTTTTATATTAGCTTTTCAGATTTTGAATACGTGCTTTTCAACAGTTTTCCTACCTACAATGTCAATTTAACCCAATCGTTTTGAAAACACAACTTGTCCAGCAGTTATATTTATTTCTAAAGCATATTTGTTCAGTATGTAGTGACATAAATACACTTGAATACATCTGACCACAGATATTGTTTCATTGATGAAATGAGGGAAAAGTAGAACTCAAGATATTTTGTGGGAACTTATGTCTTATAGCCATGTGCCACTATTCTGTAATACAATCATGATAATGAACATGGATGAAATTATTGTCTGGATTTCAAAATGCCAGTGATCAATTGTTATTGGCTGGTGTTAATTTCTTAGTTCATGCCAAAAGTGAGTATGTTTACGTGGACACCGATAATCCGATTTTAATACAATTAAGACAGTACTCTGATTAAGAGTTTACCATGTAAACAGTGATTTTTGATTCATTTAATCTGATTAAGGTCATAAACTAAACAGAAATTGAATTAAGATGTGTGGAGTATGCCAATTTTAAGTCGCTATGTTGAAGTGCAGCACAGATATGTAAACACCTTAATCAAACTATTACCGTCGTGAATGATCTACCGTGTCAGAGAAGAACCACAGATACCTACCCCATACGGCGTATGGTATAAAATTCCATTTAAAACTACACTCTTCCAGCTGTACTACTTATCCAATACTCTTATCCAAAATCTCGTTTGTCATGAGGGACATGCATGAAATGTTCCTGAATGAAAGTAAAAGTGCCAAACATTAAAATAAAGTAATGAAGTAGTAGTAAAACTTTATTATCCTTGACAGGAAATTTGTTATGGGCATCGCCATATTGCTGCAGACATGCAATAAAAACAATACAAAATACAACATTTACAAAATTTATAATGGTAATTAAGATAGACTCTTATTAAATAAACCCACTGATACAGGTACAAAGGATTTCTTATAACGGTTTAACCTACACTTTGGAAGCAGTTCGTAATGTGTAAACAAAAAATGAGTTGGATCGTTTACAGTCCTTTTCACCTGATTGAGGACACAATTCTCATATAAAACTTGAGGATTAAAATATTCATCCAGTCAACAAATGTATAACAAATGTAAAAATTAATGCATCAACTGATATTAACTTAAGAGATACCTTATTGTAGCCCTTTACAGTCCATTTTCAGTAAAATCTTTTTAAAACATTTGTTTACTCGACATTTAACTACAATAAAGCGATACACAAAAATGCAGTTTTTGTTGTTTTACCTGTTAAAATAACCCTTTATTTGCAGCTTATGTCAATATCGTCATAATGATTTAATAATGTATAATGATTAAAGCTTTAGTGATTGTTGCAACAGGAAAGTTTGATGCCATCATATGCCACGTGTTTTTGATGTCACAACACATGACTGTAGTGCTCTATTGATGTGGACTGGCTTTGTTCTCCAGTTAAAGATGAAATGTTTTGCTGGTCTGTGAGTTGTTTAATCAGTCTCTTCCTCTTGTTCACTGTGATCAGGCTCACTTCGACAGGAAGTGCTTCAGCTGCAGTTGTCAAAAACTGCGCTGTCACGTACAGGTAGCGTGATGAGATCTTGATTCTGACCTCATGCCCCTCACTCACCCCATTAATTTTCAACAGGCTGCATGTGAATATCCATTCATGTGTATTTTTTTTTTACATCATATCTCATTTATCTAATGCCTTTCAATAACTCAAGAACCTAAATTCCCCAGAAGCGTCTTACTAGTCATTTCTGCTTTCTTGTGAAATCAGCAGACCAGTGTTTCTTCTGTTTTTTTGGTCTGATGTTCAGCCATCACACCATCAGTGAAAGCCAAAAACTTTGTTATTGGGACCAAACCAGAAACGTGTTCCTTTTAGCTCTTAAGAAGTCATTTATCATCGTTAGAGGCTGTTGTTGTCTCTCAAAGCCTTAACAATGACTTCTTCTCTATAATGGCAGTTAAATACATCAGTTTCTGCCTATTTAAGAATCATAGAGACACTAGGACTCTGATGACAAAGGAAATCATTTGCATTTTTTTCAATAGTGGGATTTAAATACTGAAACCCCACCCTGGGCCCACGGACCCCTGGTTGGGAATCACGTCTAAGTTTACTCTGTTCAGCTTGGCTAAGTGATGACGCCTCTGGAAAGTTCTGGAGAGATTTGGAGCTAATGTGAAAAGATTGATTCGGCTGTATAATTGTTCCTATTCACACCAAAATTACTCTTCGAAGTCGGAGGCCATTGTGGATTGTCTTAGATACATTTTTCCATCAAATCCCAACCATTCCAAACTCCTCCTCCACACAACATCCATTCTTTTGCTAATGCATGTCTTAATAGTACAGTTAAACTGCTTTCTTAAAGTCTTTTGTGATGTAACATTCATATTGATCATGTGTTTTTTTTAATGTGGCTATTTTAGTATTTTGAGGCTTTTAAAATGTTTATTGTAAATGTGTTGTTCTAATATCTCAATATCAGTGAATAGGTTGACTGGAGGAAAGGGTGTACATTTCCAAAACAATTGTTTATTCTTATTATTTATACTGCCTTTTAGAAGTTAAATTAAAAACATTTGAAATTAACCAAGTGACTAGACAGAAACTTATGATATCTAAACAGAATTATGTTGCACTTCTAAACTTAACTTTATTAGGGAAGTGTAGTTTTTTTTTTGAGCACCAAATCAAATTATTAGAACAATTAAAATTTCTACATTAAATTATACATCCCACTATACAGTAAAATATAACTGCAGTCTGATCACGAAGCAGATCAAAGTTGATCTTTTTTCGAGATGTCAGTGCAGAAATGAACAAAACAATAGGCCTAATACAAAATATAAGATTAAAATATGGAAAAATGATCAGATGGTAATTTCTGTCAATTTTTCTAACGGATAAACAGCACTCTAATATTTCAGCATGCTTTCTCTTTCGTATTCAACATGAAATGCACATTTGCTGGTATGAATGACATCTTGCCATACATATAATTCTTTCTTAATGTAGCTTTATATATGGCTATTCCACAACCATAATACTCTGTGATATAGCCTGGTTCATTAGTTTGTTGGATCGTTTTGCTTTCTCACTACAATTGATCCACTCCAGAGTTCGTTTTAATCGAGCTGAGACCAACCCATTTAGGCGATCTTGGACCGATTGATTTGAAACAAACCACACTAACCGGGCAAATGAGACCGGTTACAAAACAAAGGTCCAGCGTTGAAGGCACCCAAGACTGTATTTTACAATTTTGTAGTTGACAAACAGTTGCAGCCAAATTAAACTTTACTGACAAGGCAGCACAGTAACGATCCTGTCTACTATACCAAGCATCTTGCATGCTGGCCCCGGGACATCGGTCAGTCCTTATTGTCGAGCCCTGATATATATTCCATATAGTTCAAGATATTTCAAAGTATATTGACCGCTAAGTCAAAAGATTAAAATTTTTGAAAAGTTTGTTTTCCAGATAATTTCCAGACCCCTTCAGAATTTCTTAATAACATAAAATCTCTTTTAATTGGGGTGTTATTTTGCATCATTGTTTGTGTTGTATTTGTGGTCATCAAAGAGCTGCAGTCTTGGTACAAAATCAACAATTCTTACAGACCCAAAAAATTTGATTATACATTAGGCAGAGAAAAACTACAAATGAATAATCTTCTTACCAAAATCCTCCTAACGAAATCAAACTTATCAAGTAAGATCATAATGAATTCCAAATAACACATGAAGTGGTTTGACTGAGTCTTTTCAAGAGTTTGAACTGCATGACCTACCTTTTAAGAGATTAGCCTGATCATTAAAGAGATCTGATTCTCTAGATTCATGGTCCAGAGAGGATCAGTGATTGATTTTAAGAGGATTATAGAGTCCCAGTGGATATTTCTCCACTTGCCTGCATGGATTTAATGATAAAGGTGATTCACTCCATTTTAGTAAATAATTAAACATGCTCTCTACAAATCCTCATCTTGCTTTAACCCATTCATGTTATTAACTAAAGGTCTACTGGTGCCCTGGGGTTAACAGGTGGCCCATTATGTTTGTTTGCAGAAGGCCACATTGCACTTTAACCTAAATCAGAGGTTGTTTCTGGGATGTGAGTTTGTATAGTGTGTGTGGAGATATATATTATGTATATATGAGAGTTGAAGCAATTGGGTGTTACTTCCATTGTTAAAGTTCAATGTAAAGTCGAGTGGAGACACTGTAGATTAATAAACTGAAGGGCACAGACTGGTTTTGCAGTTCTCCAGGGATGTTTGTTTTCTTTTGCACTGAAGTGAATCAGATGGCAGATATAAACAGGTATTAGATACATGAGTTTGTGGACAGATTAAACACACATTATTACTCTGACACATCCATATATTTGCCTAACTATGACTAACAGTCTTTCGCCTGTCAATTATTTACAATATTAGACTGTGTTGTTCATCTCTTCATCTGGTCTCTTTCTGTCTGTTTTAGGGAGGAATGGGGCGAGAGGCGAGACTGGTGTGAGTGATGATGATTTGGCATCTGATGTTCTCAGTCACTATAGCAGTGCCAGTGAAAGTGCGTCAGTTATAGAAGAGGGTGCAGGTACACAAGAACTTCAATTGCAGAAATCGAAAAAAAAAAATTGAATCAAACGTCTATTGCAATTGGTGTAAAAGTATACAAATTCACAAACTGTGCTGTGCAGGTGAGGTGGTTGATGAACAAACTGCTCAGGAAGAAACAGAAGACAAACTGAAGCAATGCATCGACAATCTTATGGACAAAAGGTATTATATTAACCCGAAACAGTTGACAGAGTTGAAGAAAACCACATAATATTTTCAACCATTTCATTTTTTGTGTGTGTGTGTGTTTCAGTGCCAAGACCCGCCTGGCTGCATTAGAAAGTCTGCGCTTGGCGTTTTCCTCTAGGGTTCTGTATGAGTTCCTGTTAGAGAGACGTTACACCATCAGTGACTGTCTAGAGAGGAGCTTGAAGAAAGGTGGGATTATGAATTTTTTATTATTCTTGTGTATGGAGCGAATAATATGCCAAAATTCAGTTGCCTTAAATTTCAGATGTTCAAGAAATTCAAGTTCAAAACAATTTTTAACAGCATAAAAAATTCTGATTTATTAAATTAATATTGTCAATAATTTAAATTAACTCTTCAAATTCAGATTGTTTTGGCATATTATTAGCGTTAAAAATTTAGCGTTTTTTTTTTTTTTGTATTTATTTTTTATTTTTTTGTATTTAATTTTTTTTAGCTGTTTTTTTTTTTTTTTTATAAGCATGACGGTAAAAAAACGAACGCCACAATACATATATTAAAACATGTACTTGTTTGTTGTAAAAATTCGTAATAATGACAAAAAAATACTAATTTGTGCTGCATCTTACTTCCGTATGCAGCATTGCTGCTGTTGTAGCTGGTGTACTCTGGGTAATTTTCTTACCCCTTGGTTTCGAGTGTGGTCCTGAAAATTCTTTATTTAAAGGGGTATCTATCCTGTCCCCTTAGCCCTAGAACTTCAAGCTAAAAAAATTGGGACACCCTTACCCTAACGCATTTATTGTGTATGGCCATACACCCAAAGCGCTTCACAATTTCTTACAATCTCTCTTCACGTCTCTCCACACCACCACCATTCAAAATAGGGTTTTAAGTCATTGTAGTCATATTCATGAAAACATAGTCACATAGTCTTATAACTCCTGTCATATTAAAAGTTCCTTTGACTGTACCCATCCTGTATTCATAAGATAAAAGCATAATCATGAAAAAGCGAGGTCCTCTTTAAGAGGTCAGTTAGAAATTAACTGTATTTATTTTCATCATAATTATATCCAATGTAAAATCCTCTGTAGTACTGGTGTGTTGTTATTGTACATGTATCTGTGGGTTCCTTTACACAAATGAACTGTTGAATTGTTCAGTAAAATGTCCTTCTCTGTAGGTGGAGGAGAGGAGCAGGCTGCCGCTGCTACAGTTTTCGCTCTGTTGTGTGTGCAGCTTGGGGGCGGAGTCGAAGGCGAGGAAGGCTTCAAGATGCTCCGCCCTGTCCTCAGCACTATTCTGATTGACAGCTGTGCCAGCCTGGCGGCACGTCAGAGTGTGAGTGATGCATTCAGTGATGTGTTTACACTGGCTTCTAAAACGTAATTGTTTTTTTAATTCTCAAATTTTTTTCCTCAGTGTGCTCGGGCTCTAGGTATGTGCTGCTATGTGTCTGCCTCAGATGATGCAGAGGTAAGAACTGCTCTTATAAAATGAATAGGGCTGAGCGATATGATATAGAACCGTTACTGTAAATTAATCAATTGATATATTTGAATACATATAAACCACAATATATACTTGGTAATTTACTGTGTGATAATATTTCATGTCATTTAGAAACTTTTGGGCAAATGTTTGATTAAAATGTAGAAATAAATAAAATAAATATATAAAACACTTTCAAAAATTAATGAATAATGGTCCAACGTAAAATACAATCACTAAAATAATTGCAAAATGTAAACCATGTACTTTTAAGTTTGCAACTTTCTCATAATGAGGTTATTCATGTGTCTTTTTGTATCCCTGTAAGGGTGTGTAATATTGTGCTCATATGATAAAGAAGTATTACAAAGTGTCACAAAATAAACAAGTATAATATGAAACGACAGACTTCATTTTGTCCGTCCAGCAGATATTGTCATATTGCACAGCTCCATTTATAAATATTTATAGATTTGCATATTTGACCTACTATCATCTGTCTTTGTCAGGATCTGCTGAAATCTCTTGGACACTTGGAGAGTGTGTTTGTGGGTGCGTATCCTCTAGGCGATGGCTCTCTGCCCTCTGTCAAAGCCGGGACCCCTGCTCTCCACAGCGCTGCCCTACAGGCTTGGGCTCTGCTCTGCACCCTCTGTCCTGCGTCGCGCATCAACACCATTCTCAATCAGTGAGTATACATCTGTGCATAGACTCTTTATTTAGTAAGCTTAAATGCCATGACAAGAAAATACAATGCACCAGCTTGTAATGAAAAACTGTGTTTTGCATCGGAAAAGTATTCAAAGCGCTTCACTTTTTACACATTTTTTGGTTACAGCCTTATTCCAAAATGGATTAAATTCATTTATTTCTTTACATTTCTACACACCAATACCCATAATGACAATGTGAAAAAAGATTTTCTGAAATTTTTTTGCAAATTTATTAAAAATAAAAAACCTGAAAAATCAAAGTGTACATAAGTATTCACAGCTCCTTTTCCGTGAAGCTTCTAAATTAAGCTCAGGTACATTCTGTTTCCACTGATCACTGATCAAAGGCATCTGAAGAACTCTCAGACCATAAGAAAACAAAATTCTCTGGTCTGATGAGACTAAATCGACACTTTGGAGTGAATGCCAGACGTTACATTTGGGAAAAAACCAGGCACCGCTCATCACCAGGCGAATACCATCCCTACAGTGAAGCATGGTGGTGGCAGCATCATGCTGTGGGGATGTTTTTCAGCAGCAGGAACTGGAAGACTAGTCAGGATAGAGGGAAAGATGAATGCAGCAATGTACAGAGACATCCTGAATGAAAACCTGCTTCAGAGTGCTCGTGACTCTCAGACTGGGGAGACGGTTATTCCTCCAGCAGTACAATGACCCAAAGCACACCGCCAAAATATCAATGGAGTGGCTTCACAACAACTCTGTGAATGTCCTTGAGTGGCCCAACCAGAGCCCAGATCTAAATCCTATTGAACATCTCTGGAGAGATCTAAAAATGGCTGTTCCCATTCAACCTGATAGAGCTTGAGAGGTACTGCAAAATGGGCAAAAATTTCTAAAGACAGGTGTGCCAAGTTTGTGGCATCATATTCAAAAGACTTGAAGCTGTAATTGCTGCCAAAGGTGCATCAACAAAGTATTGATCAAAGGCTGTGAATACTTATGTACATGGGATTTATCAGGTTTTTTTTTTTTTATAATTTGCAACAATTAAAAAAAAATCTTTATTCACATTGTCATTATGGGGTATTGTGACAGAATTTTGAGGAAATAAATGAATTTAATCCATTTTGCAATAAGGCTGTAACAAAGAAATGTGGAAAAAGTGAAGCGCTATGAATACTTTGCGGATGCACTTTACATTCTCAAATGGTCAAAAAAGCCACCAATCAGAGTTGAAAGGTGGACTTGCATGGTTTGCTGGCTTTTCTGTGCGTCAGGTTTTCTTTTAGTAATAATTGTATTTCATGTGAAATGTTGGGTTGCAGGATCACAATCCAAAGCTCATCAATAATCCGGTTTGGATGAATATTGAAGATTAAACGATAATGTGTTTGTGTACTCTTTGTGTTTTATGTAACTCTTTTAACAAAAGTGATATGACAACACCCAGATAGAATGCACATAGACAAACAAGGACTGTAATATGATCTTTGTCTTTGTCTGTGTCCAGCCACTTGCCCGTCTGCATGCATGTTTAGAAAGCAGTGAGGTAAACTTCAGGATGCTGTGGGACGAGACCATCGCTCTGCTGTATGAACTGGGCCGGGACATCGATCAGGTTTGTATAAAGCATGGGCAGTCTGTGTTTCATTCTGTTTAGTGGTCACCATATAAAAGAACACCATCAGGAGCACGCACCACAATAAGTAGACATCAATACATTAAAAGCTGATTAAATACTGTCTCTGCTCTTATTGGTAGTAATAGATAGGGCTGTGCGATATGGGCAAAAGAAACCTACCACGATTTTCTTGAACAATATTGCGATTCGATTTTAATCACTTAGTAAAGGTTGTAACAAATTGTCTTTTGTGTTGTGTAATTAAATGTCTGTAGAACAGACCTATAGCAAAACAAATAAATAGGCTACTGTGTGTGTGTGGGTGTCAAACTCAAGTCTCCTGATGTTCTGCTTGACCACATCTGTTGCGGTACTTTTCTACGTGTCAACAGATTTTTTTATTTTATTTTTTGCTGTGCATAAATCACAGACCTCTTAGTGAAATGAGGTGCTGTCATATATTGTGTTTTTTGTGCACACAAGTTCATCATTTTCAATGGAGGCATATGGGAGCATTGAACTTCAGGCACACACGTTTGAAAACATCAAGCCAAGCATGTTGAAAATGCTAAAGGAAGCAACGCACCTTACACTTTGCACATGCTTTTAGGCATGATACGTGACTGACAGGTCTTATAAATTACCTGGTTCTGTGATACGTCAGCCTTCCTGTATGCAAAATATTCTCACACCACAGATGTTGAGTTTTTTGGGCATCAACACCTCCTGTGCTGAACTTATCATCTCTGTTTATGCAGGCTATTTGTCATTAAGCTCAGTCTCCTGTTCTTGCACTCCAAGTACGCTGCATTATGATTGGTTCAAACAGCATACTGCGGGAGAAGTTTCAGTCGGGACAGGAGCATGCAAAAAATCCTGCTGTTAGGCGATTTAGAAATCGCGGATGTTCAAATTGCCATTTTTGATACAATTTCAATTAATCGCCCAGCCTAGTAATGGGTACTTATTGTCTTGTTGTTAAAGTTTGGGTGTCAGGACTCTTTTAGCATGTTGACTGTGTATGTGTTGTGTTTCAGGAATTCGAGTATGAGGAGTGCGACGCATTGTGCGATAGTCTGAAGAGTCTGGCGACTGATGGAAACAAACATCGTGCTAAAAACGACCGTAGGAAACAGCGCTCTATCTTCAGAGAGGTCCTGCACTACATTGAGGTAAAAGGAAAACTGCATCCATGCTGATCATTCAGTTACCAAAAAATACATTTTAAAGCAAGATTGTATACTTTGGCAAAAGTTGGAAAGTTATTGTTATTATTATTATTATAAAAATATTTATTTATCTTTCAGAATGAAGATTTCACAGATGAGAAGATTCAGTTTGGGATTGAGGTCATCTATATTGATGGCTGGATGCGCCGTAGGATTTATGACGCCTTCAAGGAGGTGCTCGAGTCTGGAAGTCAAGACACCACCTACAGGTGAGGAGAACCAGTTGCAGATTACTGTTGACAACACGCTTCCAAACAAAGGTGTACTTTCTGCCACTGTCAGTGGATGACATCTGTGCGACAGCTGAAGTAATATAAAGAATCTGGCTTACTGTGCGTTCACATCATTGCAGGCAAGAGCTTCAAAGTTCGCTCTGGCTGCCCTGCCTCATCACTGTCTGCCTTCACAGTGCCGCCAACGATAGCCATAAAAATTGACTTAATTGATCTTGTATTTAAAGTGGCCGTTTGCAGCAAATCAGTTACATTCCCTACACAAAAAAGTGCTTTCTAGCAGGAAAATTTTAGAATGTACAAGGGAAGATCAAGTTGTTGCGTGTGGCTTGGCTTTGCTCCACCTGTCCAGTATGTCGATATGTATGAAATATTCTGAAGTAGCAATATTGTTTTGTACTGTCGTATAGTCAACATGCGATTTTACCGCTTTTTCAAAAATGTATAACAGTGTAAACAAACAGGGACACGTAAATAATTAAAATCCAGCTACCGCAATAATCAAACTCTTGGGGAAAACTGTGGTCGAACCAAAGTTCACAGGACTTTGTTCTCTGGAGTCTTCTCAAGCGGTGGACTTCAACATTCCGATTGGTTGTCCCCGTCATAGCTTATTACCATAGAGTTGAACTTGATTTCAACTCTCCTCGCCCACATTGGCAAAGATGAGCTGCGCCACTTTTCGCCGATTTTCATGTGAACGCACAGAGCTCAAACTGATTAGTTAAAGATGTCTAATTAACCCCTGATGCCAATATTTAAAACAGCTTCTGGCCATCCATAATTTGGAGTCAGTCTCTATAAAGTCCCCTTGGTTGACATGCTTTACTTTAGTAGTGTTTGTTATAAAGAGTGTTTTATTTCTGTTTCTGTAGTTTAATCCTCTGCTGAGGGATATTTTTGGCCTTGGACCTCCTCTCATCATGGATGCATCTGTCAAGGCCAGCAAGATCTCTCGCACCGAGAGGGTAATCTTATATAAAATCCTTGTCATCTGTAAACGTAATGAGCCAAGCAGTGATTCTGACATTACAAAGTGAAATTAACAGAATGAATTCATCTTTCATGGTTTATTTTATGTGTGTGTCTGCCAAGAACACACACTTTATTCATGAATTTAACATCTGTGTTCATCTTATCGTAACTGTGATTTGTCTCTTAACAGCATCTGTTCAACTCTGCTGCATTCAAAGCTCGGACTAAATTAAGGAACAAAGTGAGGGACAAACGTGCTGATGTGATGTGAGGATGAAGATTACACACTGAGAGAAACACTACATCCTTAATCCCCTCGGCTCACTTGAAAATATAGTTTGATTAACTGCCAAGCCAGAGACTTGACCATGGACGTATGTGTCTGCCTGAGTGTGTGTGAGGCTGAGCGTGTGCATGTGTGTGTGTGTATGCGGTGTTGTGTTTTTATTTAACATCACAGTGTGTGAAAGCTAGGAATCCTACAATTAAACAGACATAAAATATTCAATCTTTATAACAGCCTCTTGTAAGGTTTTTGGGGGAAAATGGAATTTTTATCACAGAAATATAAACTTTTTACAGCTCTGCAACAAAGAACGAGGCCAAGAAAAATGAAATCTTTGTAGTTTTTCTATATGCATTTTTATAACTGGACTCTACTGATGGCACAAGTGATGATGCAAGCAAATGAAAAGGCATCTCAGACTGCAGGTTGGTTTAAGCAGTTTTGTTAAAACCTCCTTCACTGCCACTTAAAGCAACCATGTTTTACATCATAACTCTGCTCATCTGCTGAAAGTGTGCGTTTTATTGGTTCCCAGTAGCTAAGTTCCTTCTTCCTGACCCACAATCCTTTGCTAATTTCTGCTTTTAAGATCATGCTTCAACATTTGGTATTGTTTGAATTTCTTTATGAAATTTCCTAAACCACCTTGTCATGACTTTTCTTTAAGGTGAAAAGTACTGTATTTAAAAAAAACAAGGTTTTGAAAGAGAAAACATGAAATAATTATGTAATAATCCTTCACGGTGTTGGAAGTTTTTATTCTTATTATTTGAGCAAGACAAATGGACATGCAGAATAAAAGTAATCTATTTTGTAAATTTCATTACATCCATTCATTAATTTATTTTTGTCACTTTATTAATCTGGGTCGCCACAGTGGAATAAACCTCCATGACCTTTTACAGCATATGTTTTTTTCACAGCGGATGCACTTTCAGCTGCAACCCAGTAGTTCGAAACATCCATACACCCTCATACTCTACGGGCAATTTATCTTGTTCAATTTACCTATACCACATGTCTTTAGACTTGAGGAGGAACCCACACCAACACGGGGAGAACATGCAGACTCCACACAGAAATGCCAACTGACCCAGGCCTTGGCTTGAACCAGTGATCTTGCTGTGAGGTGACAGCGCCACCCACTGTGCCGCCATGCTGCCAAATTTCATAACAAATTCAGTAATTAAAATCTATTGTTTTAGTCCAGTCAGTTCGTCTAATTGTTCGTTCGTTTATTTGTCCCCTTAAATTGAAACTACTGTTAATGTCATGTCGAGATTGTCTTGTGACTTATTTGTATGGTGAGACTTTTCTTCTGACTTTTTATTTGAAAAGGCATCCTCGATACGTCCGCTCTCATGGCTTCTCGCGGTGTTTAAACCAAACAAATCGGCCTCATACAAGTTTGCCCAAAATGTTCAGCCATACAAGTCAACATACAGAGGTAATTATGCAGTTTCTACTTTCTAATAACAATGTTAGATCTATAACCTGTCATTGTGGTCATAAGGGACGTGACATTTTAACAGTACGCGTCAAAAGGGCTGCTGATGAATGAGTGTTTGATGGGACGAGACGCGATCAGCTTCAGACCTGACAATCGGCCTTGGCTGGAGGAGTCCGGCAGTGGATCAGAGATTAATGAATGCATGTCAAAGTTTATATTCTTTAACTGGATCCAGATACTTGATATTAAACCACCTTTGAACATATTGTTTGTTGGACCTGGCCACTTGTTAATGTTTTAAATGCAGAGTTAGGTGCAGACAAATGAGTTTAACGTTGGAATTCAAAATCCAATTAAAGAGATTATAGAGAGTAGAGAAATCGTAGAGAGTTGAGGTTTCACCAGGAGCCACGTTACAGTTGAAGTTTGTTCCTTTATATTGCATAGCTTCAACAAAACTATTTGCGTGGAGACGAGCAATCCAACTCTCCGGGAAGATGTGAAGATTGCTGTTCCTGGTAGCACTGTCCGTTCTGTGGGCCTGAGTAGTTCAAACCCCACCATCAAGAGCAAATGTGTCAAACATTACAGGGTCACAGAAGAGAGCAATAACAGACACAAAGGTAAGTGTATGTGAGAAATAAAAGACTTTAAAGTGTGTATATATATATATATATGTATGTAGTGTGTGTGGTGTGTGTGTGGTGTGTGTGTGTGTTGTGTGGTGTTGTATACATTTATGGAAAAATTAGAAAATTGTGTTTCTCTGTATTTATGAAAAACTGGGTTTGGATTAATGTTAAATGTTAATATATAATATCTAAAATGTTTTTTTCATTCATTCATTTCATTTTCTTTTCGGCTCAGTCCCTTTATTAATCTGGGGTCGCCACAGCGGAATGAACCGCCAACTTATCCAGCATATGTTTTATGCAATGGAGGCCCTTCCAGCTGCAACCCAGCACTGGGAAACACCCATAGACTCTCATTCACATACATACACTACGGCCAATTTAGCTTATTCAATTCACCTATACCACATGTCTTTGGACTGTGGGGAAACCTGAGCGAAACCCAAGTGAACACGAGGAGAACATGCAAACTCCACACAGAAATGCCACCTGACCGAGCGCGAACCAGCGACCTTCTTGCTGTTGCTTTGTTCTAAATTATATATATGTATAAATTAGCAGTCCTTTATTAACATTTTGATGTATGAACATTAATAAGTTATATATGAAGATTATATATAAGATATTTACTGTATTTGTTGATCAAATTAAAATAACAAATTATTTCTGTCCTAAAAATCATGTTATTTCAACCAATAGTAGATTCATGATTTATTATGTTAAGTTTAGAAAACAAATCTAGAAAATGTACCTGAAAATAAACAAAAGGCTTATACTGTATAACATTTTCATTTCAGATTGTGGAAGAATGCCATCAGTAGTTTTACAGATGAAAGCAAAAACTTATATTTTACTTAAATGGCATAACTACGAAGTGTAAGCTGAATTGAAACCTGAAAATTTTCAAGCGGTCCTCATACTTTTCCCCATAGCTGGATAGGTTTTTACTTGAAACATTAAGCATTGAAAAAACCTGTCTCTAATAAAGACATTAGTTTCTTTTCTCCCCCGAGTTCTTCAGTTTCAAATCGCAGTTGATTGCCGGGACTGGCGCCGCACTTTCACTGCGTCAGCTGCACATCCACTTTCATGAGAAAAGAGGGTTTCTAAAGCACTTAGCGACGTGTGAAAGCAAAAAAACTAAGATACAGTAGTGGAGTTAAAATCGGGGGGATTCACCAGAACCAGATCTTCGTATGACCGTTTCTGAGACTGGCAGCGCTGAGGAGACTCCTTTCAGTGAGGAACACAAGAGCCGGATTTCTGAAGAAGCTCAGAAAATTAGGAGAAAAGCAAATTTATTGAAAATCATTTGTGCTCTAAAAAGGTATTACATATTCTACCTTTATGCCACATATAATATATTATATATCATTTATACCATATAAATATTTTAAAATGATTTTATTAGACATGGATGCATTTAATTTACCAACAGGTATATTATACTGATAATTGTATTACAAATAAATACAAAAAATTGCATGGTTTCATGGTTGTTTTGTGTCATAAACATTAAAGTTCTTCATCTTGTGCAGACAGCGAGTCAGGAGCCCAGTGAATCAGAGATTCCAAACCAAGAGTCCACAGGTGATGATTCTCATTCAATATAAAACACTTCTGTAATGCAATGACCCTGCCATTTCAGTGCGCCACACATTCATCAAATTCATCTCTGAACCAAATTGTAAATAATTTTATTGAGTTGATGTGAATGTGAGAGAGATTTTACGCAGGCTTATGACAACTATAATTAGCTTTGTTGTGTCATTTTAAATGCAAAGATGATAATGTTTGATGTGTCTTTATGACAACTTGACATAAACGAATACATCACAACCTGTCTCATGACACCTTGACATTACCAGACAACACAATATGTTAGTGTCTTTGTCATGACACTTGACATTTGTTATTATAACATGATTGTGACAAGGCCATTATACTGTGTCATGAATACTTTTCTGATCACCTTTTTCATTCATTCATTTTCTTTTCGGCTTAGTCCCTTTATTTATCTGTGGTCGCCACAGTGGAATGAACCACCAACTTATCCAGCATATGTTTTTTATGCAGCGGATGCCTTCCAGCTGCAACTCATCACTGGGAAACATATACACACCCTTACAACACATACACTACGGACAATTTTAGCTTACCTAATTCACCTATAGCGCATGTCTTTGGACATGTCTTTGGAGGAAACCTTACGGAATGGGGAGAACATGCAAACTCCACACAGAAATGTCAACTGACCCAGCTGAGGCTCGAACCAGCGACCTTCTTGCTGTGAGGCGATTGTGCTACCCACTGCCGCCACCTTGACCCTTCACCTTTTTCAGTGGAGTAAATAGATTTATAACATTGCGGTTAAGAAAATAAGAATGAAGCTGTTATAAAATATAAAAAATTATAATGGCCTCATGGACAACATGTTTATGACAGATTTATGACAATTTATGTTGTTTCGTAATGTCAAGTTGTCATGACAGACATCTTAAACAATGACACCTTAGCAATTAAAAGGGTCAAAACTGAGCAAATGACACTAAATACACAGTTTAAAATACTAAAAATCTGATTCATATTCATGATGTGTAATGTCATGATTATAAGGTTTCACGATAGTCATATAAACACCCCCTTTAACTAAAGTGTTAACTAATCGGGGATGCGTTTCCGAAAACCATCGTAGCCCAACTAAGATTGCAAGTTGCGTTGTTACAAACATAGTTCATTGATTTCATAGTTCATTCTCAAATCCATCGTTCCAATGAACATTTGCAAACTGCGTCGGAAACTTGTATGCTTGCAACTACACCTTTAGAGCTGTAGTTACTGTAGACAGCATAGTTCCTGGTTGGTGTTCTATTCCCAGTTATCCCTCCTATGCCCTATTCGTTTCAAACATTTCACATTTAAACTTGGAATGATAAAAACAAACTTAAAGTCATCACTCTTAGGTGGTAATTTGCTTTCAAATATTTTTACCGTTCAGTTTAGCGATCTTCATATTGACATTTGCGTTTCTTTCGTAGTGAACTTTGAAAACATTTATGCCATTATGAACACAGCCGGGCTCATGATGAAAGCTATAGGTGACCTATTAATTTAAAAGCGCAATTTATGTTACGTCTCCAAAGCCTGTGACAACAAAATATATAGCATACGTATAGTTTTAATTTATAGTAGCTAATTTAATAAGAAATGTAGCCTACTAGACATAAGCCTGTTGGGTTAGAACATTTCTGCAGTGGCTTGAATGTGTTAGAGTATGTAAAGTAGAAAAACGTTTTAAAAAAACCTTAAATAAAATAAACAGTATCCTACTTAATAATAATAATAATAAATGAATAACTATAAATTAATAATAAAATACTACTACTGCTACTACTAATAATTTTATTAAGTATGATTTTTTTTTTTCATTTCTTGATATGTAGCCTACTGTAAATTACCATCATTAACAACTATATATGATTTATATATGAGATGAGATACGTGTGCTTTTTGTAAGTGCTTTTATGTTTTAGAATAGAATATGTAATATTCATAATATTTGTATATATTTCAGTTATATGGAGAGTGCATGTTTTTACCCAAAACCTAGCCTAATATTGGATTTAAAAAATAAATAAGTGTGTGTATGTGTAAAACAATAGATTGCACAAAAATTATGTTTTTTTTCTTTAAAGTTGTTACTGCCGCCCCATTTAGAGCATAATTACGGACATTTTTCGTATAACTACCGTGGTTTAAACAAGGGATCTGCGACAAATTTTTTTCCCAAATAATGCATCTTACTATGATAGTTCAGCCAGTTATGTCATTGTTAGGAAAGTTTTTTTAAAAGGTCAGATTTTAATTGTCAGATTTTAAAAGGGTCTTGAAACCCTAAAACACTTTTTAAAATTTTTAGATGTTGACAGATATACAGTTAGGTCCATAAATATTGGGACATCGACACAATTCTAACATTTTGGCTCAATGGATTCACACACAATGGATTTGAATTAAATGAACCAGATGTGCTTTAACTGCAGACTGTCAGCTGGTATTTGGAATTTACATCCAAAATATTTGGTAATTACATCCAAATCAGGTGAACGCTGTAGGAATTACTACAGTTTGCGTATGTGCCTCCCACTTGTTAAGGATCCAAAGTAATTAGACAATTGGCTTCTAAGCTGTTCTGTGGCCTGGTGTGTGTTATCCCCTCATTATCCCAATTACTTGATGGGGTTAATTCTGAAGTGTTTCAGGCAATATTTTCTGCTCGTATTAGGTGCGCTTCACAGTGCAGATGGAGAATGACCTAAAGCATACTGCAAAAGCAACCAAGCTGTTTGAAGGAAAGAAGTGGAATGTTATGCAATGGCCAAGTCATCACCTGATCTGAATCCAAATGAGCATGCATTCACTTGCTGAAGACAAAACTGAAGGGAAAATGCCCCAAGAACAGCAGGAACTGAAGACAGTTGCTGTAGAGGCCTGGCAGAGCATCACCAGGAATGAAACCAGCGTCTGGTGATGTTTATGAAGTTCCAGACTGCAGGCTGCAATAGATTTGCAACCAGAATTAAAAAGTGAAAGTTTGATTCATGATTATTATTCAGTCCAATTACTTTGGACCCTTAACAAGCGGGAGGCACATATGCAATCTGTTGTAATTCCTACACTGTTTACCTGATTTGGTATAAATACCCACAAATTAAATCTGACAGTTTGCAGTTAAAGTTCAATTCAATTAAATTTCAATTCACTTTTATTTGTATAGCGCTTTTACATGTAGATTGTGCCAAAGCAGCTTCACATAAAAGATCATAGTAAATTGATACAGTGTAGTTCACGTTAAGTTCAGTTCAGTTTAGCTCAGTTCAGTGCGGTTTACTAATCACTACTGAGAGTTCAAACACTGAAGAGCAATCCATCGATGCGCAGCTCTACAGATCCCAACCATGCAAGCTAGTGGCGACAGCGGCGAGGAAAAACTTCACCAATTGGCGAAGGTGAATTAAAAAACCTTGAGAGAACCAGGCTCAGATGGGCACGACCATTTCTCCACTGGCCAAACGTTTTGTGCAGAGCTGCAGTCCAAGTGCCGAAGGCTGGAAGCTGGCCTCAGCGAAGACTCGTCGTCCCTGGAGCGTCACAGGAATCAGTCTCATGTTCTCCACTCCTCCATGACCACCACAGTAGCTGCTCAGGATACGGCCTGGTCCAGGATATGGATACCTTGGGATCATCTCGTCGCTGATCTTGGATCGAATCAGTGGCGCTGATTTGTTTCAAAGCACATCATTTAATTTCAAATCGATTATGGTAGTGTATAGAGCCAGAAATGTTAGAATTGTGTCGATGTTCAAATATTTATGGACCTAACTCTATGTGTGGCACGTTGCTAAAACACTATTAGGACACATATGTTCACTATCAAGTGAAAATGTTGTTTTAGTAAATAAAAAAACCCAATTACCTCCATTGTGTTACAAATGAGATTGTTTATGATTTATGTAAGAAGTACATTATAAAATGTCAAATATATTTATAGTTACAGATTTTTTTCTTTATTTTAAAAATATTATTAAGTTAGGAAGTGACCACTGCAACTTAATGTATACAGTTTGGTATGTTTAGCTTCGGCACTCCACCCTCAGGAATGTTTGGATTTAGACACCTTATAAGAAAAAGTTTGGGTACTCCTGCTCTAGGACAGTTTTACTTTCCTTAACCTCAGGTGAAGGAGGCGTTATGGTGGAGCAGGTGAGAACAGATGACCCATCCCAATGGATGAAGAAGATCCTCCAGAGGTCAATCCGTCTGTCACAGAGCCCACCGTTTCAAATTCTGCTGCCAGTTCTCATCCTACAGAGGCTGATGTCGCCATACAGACGTTGGTCAATGAGATGTTCTCTAGACACTCACCTGTTGAAGTACCGTCCCACAGCGCTCCAGAGCAGATGCACAAGATCTGTGTCCTTTCTGTGGTTTAATGATGCACCGAAAAATCTGCAGGTGCATTTAAGAAGGAAGCACCCAGATCAAGTTTCAAACCAGGAGAATTCTGTGCCTGTTCAGATGAAAATCCCAAAAACAGCAGAGACTACCAGTGCGGGCAACAACAGAAGGTGAGTGAAGAGCAATTCAGATCAGAAAATTGCAGATTTTACTCTTTAAGCCCCAAAGTAGGGCCTGCGGGCCAAAGTTGGCCAGTGTTACCTTTGGTTTGGCCCACCATGCCATCTGAAAAGAAAGGAAAGTTTGTTGGAGTGAATGCCTTTGACAGAGATCGCCATTTCATTTTAACATAACCTTTGTTTCTTTATTGAATTAAGGAACTACAAAAAAATTATTGTGTCATTTAAATGTTGTAAATTAATCCAACTTTTAAAAATGTAAATACTTGACAAATAATACACAAGACATCAGCGAGCAAATCAAGGTAAAAGCAGGAGCAGCTTGACTAGTGTATTCAGCATTGAACTCCATTGTGTTATAAATAGGATTACTTATGTTTTACTATAATAGGTTCATTACAAAACATTAAAAAATTATACCTCATCATTAATTATGTGTTTTAAAGCAACATTTCTAGTTATTTTTAAATATTAGCATTTATATTAGTAAACTATCTAAGGCAAATTCAATGCAATACGATTTGGTATATTTAACTTCGGCCCACAGCCGTCAATCAAGTTGGTTTTTTGCCCCTATAAGAAAAGTTTGGGCACCCCTGCTTTAACCTGATCTGCGGTCAGACTATACGCATGTGAAAAAAAGAATCAACTCCAAATATGCCGTTGATCCAAGATATATGCAGTGCACTTCATTTTAATGGAACAATGTTTAACATTTGAAAGTTTGAGAGGGAAAAATTACTATGGAAGTCGATGGGTCGCAGCAACCAGCATTTCCTAAACATCTTGTTTGTGTTTAGGCTTTGTGTTATTTCATCAACATTTAAATTTTGTCCATCTAGTACCGTTTGTGTCTTCCTAAACCTTTTAATGAGACAGATTTTCAATAACAGATTGATGATCGCAATCATTTATTTATTGGTGGTGACTCACCCTTTAACATTAATATATTGCGAATTTACACATAGATTCTTTTAGACTCACAGCAGGTACCTTATGATGATTTATAAATTAAGATAATCGCCTAAATTTCAGTTTAGATTAAAAAATAAATAGCAACAGAATTTTGCAGACGGTTTTTTTTCTGGTAGTCTCGAAAGTGTGATTGAGCATGACAACCAAACTCCCCCTTAAAAGCCTCGCAGAATGGATGCGTCCGTTCACAAAGCGCTTTGACCGCGGGTGAAACTCGGCTCTCACCGACAACATAGCGATTTTCTCCGATCTCTTCTGCACTGTCACGACACAGACCGCTTCAGTCGACACGCGGTGGATTACTGTAGTTAACATGCGTTACGGTGGCGTTCTGATGTTGTTATTTTAGCCAGCTCGTCTCCATTTGTTCAACATCTATCTTGAGGTGCAAACGAAACCGGCTCTACTTTTAGTGTCACGACTCTCACCTTTAATAACGTGTGTGCTCTCTTGTTGACAGTATAAATCTCTTTAATCAACTTAATATCGTTATAAAGTCTAATAAAAGCCAGCGAGAGATTTTATGTCGCCAAAACTTGACTAACGTGAAACTAGTAAGTTAGCTGATTAAGATTTTTGCGTTACATAAATCAATATTTAACGTTATGTATAATGCTGGCACTAGTATGTTGTAAGGGTTTAGTAAGTAAGTGTATGTGTGGTGTGTATACATGCATACAGAGGAGAGAGATACAAGGAAATAATAGTTGCCAATTTTAAACTACTAAAAGTTTCAAATTGGCAAGTTTAAAATTATGAGTAACCAAAGCTTGTTCTGGTTGTTGACTAATGTTAATATTGTTTATTTTCTATGTCTGCTGTTTGTGGTTTCAGATTGCAATGGAGAGTGAAATCAGAGATGTGTTCAGGCACTGTATGCGGTTCCCTGTGCCCATTTCTGCCTCTGTGATTGCTGATGAACTGCTGGACACTGCCAATGAAAAGCGATGCTTCACAGTATTGACCAGTGTGTTTAGTTTACAGTTCTGTGATGTAGATTTATGGTCTTTAGTGATATGAGCATGTGATTTTGCTTGCTTATCTACTGTCTTGCCCTGTAGGATGGAGTCAGTGTGATTTGGAGAGAGGTGTGAAACTGCAGTTTTCTAAGACATGGACTTTACTGTGTAAACATGACATAGTGGAGCATGTGCTGCCATCTGGAACCAGCTCACAAATAGAGAAAGAGTAAGTAATATATGAACAATATGGACATATTCATGTATTCATCTTGAGGTAAAAACAGCTCTGAATACACAAAATTGATACAGCCATCATCAATAAGCATCTCTCACTCTCAGGTTGCTCAGCTGCCAGTCTCCATCTGGGACTCTTCAAGCTGTCATCCGGGAAGAAGCAGGACACCAGTATTTGGAGGTAATGACTAATATATTAGATTTTTTGTTACATTTTGAAGTGACCAAAATGCTTAATCCTCTTTTTCTTTTTGTAGGTTTGGGGCCAAAATGGGCTGGAAAAAAGCTTGGATCTTACAGCTCTGAATAAGCATGGAAGAGTGTACGAAGATGGTAAGACACATTTAAATATGTACATTGCACAACAGCGGTCACAAATCACAAACAGGTTAACCAAAAATTGGTGTTAGTGAAAGTATGACTCTTAGGGCTGGTTCTATGTAATCCTTATCTAAAAAACCTATATGTCCACTTCTTTTTAGATATAGAACCAAGACAAAATGTGAACTCCGATTTGATTCATTTGGACTGAAAAACTTTGTGTGAGTAAACATACGTACTCTGAGGCCCTGTTTATACTAATACGTTTTAGTTTTAAAACAGCGTTTTAGAATGAAAATGATCTGCGTCCACACTGGCGTTTCACCTAGCATTTCTGAACAGCTCTCTGTCCACACTATTCCACTGAAAACACACATCATGTGACCACACACACACACTTTGGCATGCGCTGCAGCGTATGCTCGCCTGTGAGCTCCAGGCAGTCAGCGGGTGCTTTGAGCACAGAACCCCAGGTGAGAGCTGTGCACGTCGGACTGTTCATCAAGGATCTAGCGCTGGATCTAATCTCACTATATTTGTTAAACGTGATATTTAATTCATCTTGTTGTCTGTATCTAACGACATATTCCCCGACTTTGGTCTTTTGAATCTATTACTTGTTCTCAGGTAACGTGTTTTGCCTGAGCTCAAAGATAAGTTAGGTTAATATATTAATTTATGCAACCACGTACACTGATTTTGCACATTTGACTGATTGCTTGCCTTTATTCCTATAATGTATCAAATTATTGTATGCTATACTTTTATAATGGCCATTATTGATTATTAAAACTTATATTCAGCAAAAGACGGGGTATGTTTCATATTTTTCATTGAAAATAAAATGAGGCAATTATGTTATAGGCTCCAATTTGTTATGAATATGCATACAGTGAAGATGACTGTCATATAAATATGCAGCTACACGATACCTCAACATTTTTGGTGTCTGTTAAGTTAATATCTGAATGAAAATAGGCAGTTCTCCATATCGTGTTTTCATTTTATTGTAAAGATAGTGAAACAACGCATCCAGGGTGGCGTGAATGAGGTCATAAAGTAGCCTACACACTGTTCCCTTTGAAGATTTACCCGACGTGTCCTCGGGTGTTTGTTTTCCATATCAAACTTGCGAAGTCTGAACTTACAAGGAGAGGATGCAAGATTGAACTTTGTGTAGGCTACCTGATATTGAGGTAAAAGCCCCAGTCAGGTAGGGCGAATGTCTGCAGCCCCGTCTCAGTTTTCTCCTATTCACACTGAGACAGCACAGCAGCATTTTAAAATGAAAACAGCCTCTTCCATGCACCATTTTCGGCGCTCAAACTCTGGGGTAGTGTGGACTGAAGGCGTAACCGTAGCAAAACTTATGCGTTTTAAAACTAAAATGTATTGCTTTAAACGGGGCCTGAAGTCTGGAGAAATGGCTGCTGGAACAACAGCTTTGCCATAACAAATTAATTACATTTTAAATCAAAGTATATTGAAATGGACGTTTATCGTAAAAAATGTGGCTAAAGATTACATTTTTGTTTTTGGTTGAAGTCAATATCTCTCTGATTGTGTTCTGTGTTTCTTTGTGCCCTATTAGCTCAGTTTGGATGTTTGACCTGGTCACCATGTGAAAAAAGGTTGCTCTATGTAGCTGAAAAAAAGAGGGTGGAGCCATCTGTGCATTCATCTTTTGGATCAGCCAATGAGGACGGGGGGCTAGTGTTGCTTGAGGAACAGGTGAGATGTCGGTCAGTCAAAACAGCTGCATAGAAAGGCCATACCAAGTGTGTTCAAATGAGATGGTCTAGCCCAGTGGTTGCCAAAGTGGGGGTCGCAGGTCAATGAGGGGGTCGTTTGGTGCTTTTGAAAAGTCAAATTCATTTTATTAAACTATTACAGTTACCATATTTTATCCATAACCTACAGAAGAAAAAATAGTAGTTAATAGTTACAATAAAAAAACATGCAATTAAAAAGCCATCAGCCTTTCTATTTTTTTTGAGACCCCTGGGGTGATTACATTATATTAAAGACACAGCAGATTGATTTTATGGCACCACATTAAACTTTCTGACACTGTTATGTCACTCACGCACATTCAAAATAAATACAGGCCACAACTGAACAGGGAGGATGGTCTCCGAGTAGCGTTCTTCAAAATTAAATGCTGAACAGACTTGGGCCTATTGGTATGTGGGCACCGTTTGCAGTAGGTTTATATATTCATAACCACCTCAGAGGATATTGGGGGTTGCGAGTCACTACCATTGTTATTTTGGGGGTCGCGAGCTGAAAAGTTTAGCCTACAAAATATTGCCCCCGTTGCCTAGCTAAGCAACTCTAATAACTGCCATTAGCAAATATCAGCCATGATTATTACTGGAAGATATATGATATTATGAAAACAAGGCCGTGTTCACAACTTGTCTAATTATTTTCAACTTGGTTCATTTGTGTTTTAATAAAACATATAAATGATCTTAAAATTGTAAACATCTGTCAACATCTGAACCACTTTAGAGTGTCACTATTTTATCAGAAAATGTTTCAAGATATGCATTAGCTTTTTAAAGAAGTGTGCTGTGTGCATTTCCCAGGATAAGAATGTGTATGTTGAAGACTGGGGCGAGGGGCTGGTGGGTAAAAGCAGTCCAGTTTTGTGTGTAGCTGATCTCAGTAAAGCATCAGTCATCGTATATGCTGGCGTCCCTCCTCAAATATCACCAGCACAGGTGAGTTAAATATATCCCACAGTTGTCATTTGGCATATTATATATTATTTCATACAGCCTTTAAATCAGAGTTGTTATATCAGCATGTATGTTGTCTGGATTATTAAGCACCCCTTCATTTTTTTCCAAGGCTCTGTGGGCACCTAATGGAAGGGGCGTGGTGTTTGTGGGCCAATGGAATGAGCCGTTCAGACTAGGCCTGAAGTTCTGCTCCAATCGCAGGTGAGAGGCGGAGTTAATCTATTTACTTTCTTTAGTATTTTCAACAGCTAGTGATTTACCTGATATATTTATAAGTAAATATCATAATAAATATAAATTTAATATCTCAGTTCACTGATTAATTTGTTTCCTCAGATCAGCTCTCTACTATCTGGATATGAAAGGGAACTGTGGTGAGATTTATATATATAAAGCTTGTTGTGTCACCTTTATAAATGCTTTTGTTTATATAAAGTTCTCTAAAAATAAATCACCGTATTTTTTTTAATCTCTTCTTTTTCAATATGATACGGTCAGAGAGCTTGTCATCTGATGGCATGTCTGTGTCAAGCCCTCGAATGAGTCCAGACTCGTGTTGGATTGTCTACTTACAGGGAGAAGTGTTTGGACCACATCATCAGTGCCTCAGCATGATGTTGGTGAGTAAATATTAATGTATATGCTTCTGCTTTGGAATGTTTAAAACTAAAAGGCAAAATGTGTACTTTGTGTAATATTTATTATATAATTATCAAGTGATGTTTGCTAATCAGCATAATAGCTTGATTTCTGAAGGATCATGTGACATTGAATACTGATGTAGTTAGTGGCAGCTGGACATTCAGCTTTTCCATCACAGAGAAAAGTTTCATATTAAGATATAATGAAATAAAAAAAACAATTAGATTTAAATTGTAATAACTTTTGACTATATAATCAAATACTATATCAGTATTATTTAAAGTCTTATTCATGTGCTCAAATTCATTCTAATATTATTAAACACTTTTCTTTGTCTCTTTATAGTATGACATGAAGAACAGAAGCACTTCGATTTTGGTAGATGTGGTCAGAAAAGCAGAAAAGGGTGCTTAGATGAAAACATGCGCACACACACACACACACACACACACACACACTGTTGAACGTGGAACATTTTATTGCACCTTTTGCAATCAACATTCATATGAGTGACTTCTTCCTCTCTTAGGCCAGTTTGCTGGTATATATGAGTCGCTACCATCACACTGCTGGTCTGCAGACAGTGAGAGAGTCTTCTTCAGCAGTGCCTGTGAAAACAAGAAGGTAAACCAATGCATAAACATAATTCAAACGACAAAACATGCATGCTTGAGTAAAGTAATGAAGAAGTGCAGAATCTGTGCCTGTCCTTTATCTGCTTTGTGTGCATTTAGAAATTCCTGGGGTAGTGATTTTGTGATTTGCACCCTCTGTTCTTCTAGGCAGTGTTTTCAGTCGACAGAACCACAGGAAGAGTCATTGAAGTATGCGGACTGGATGTGCTAAGACTAGGTAGTGTGAATATAGATGTCCTGAGTGCTCTGTCTCAGTATAGACTAAAGGACTTAACACAGCACTGACACTGACAGTATTGTGCCACATTTCGTGTCAAATTTTATATTCTGTAGATGATTTCGGGAGTGTGCAGCTGTTGACGATACAAAAAGACCTGATGGTGTTGAGCTGCTCTTCTCCAAATCAACCACCCTGTCTGGTACAACTCACACTTTATAGTAATTTTTTACTGAAGAAACTGAATGAAATGTAACTTTGAGTGTTTTCTGTAGAGAGCTGGCTTCCTCTCAACAGTCGATCACGCTGAGGACATGCAGCTCAGTAATTTGGGCGGAGCAGATGTGTATGAGGGATTTGATTGGCAGCCCATGCTGATCACACCTCCTTCTCAAGAGGAAAACCATCAGTTCTGTAAGTAACTTGAATATGTCATTAGATACATACACAGTCGTTACCAGATTTTAAAGAGATTTTTCTCTTGACCTCTAAATAGCTGGACTGAATTTTGGAGCAATTCTGTTGAAGCCATACAGTCCTCCAGAGAGGAGGAAAACTCCACTGGTGGTGAATATACATGGTAAGCAAACATGGTTTTTGGAAGAGTCATTTTAATTGAATATATCGGAATTTATTAGTTATAAATACAGTGTATGGATGTTTGTAGACAGATTACAGTCAGGTTGAAAAACATTCACACGGACACTTCTGTTGATCCAAATGAAATTTAATTTGCGTGTATAACCTTAAATTAATATATACAGTAAAATTCCAAGATATTTTATGTTTTTAAAGCCCTTTCATGATAACAGGTTATGGCTATTAATGGCCTTACATAATTTTAGGCTTTGATTCCTTTTGATTCCTCAGTATTTGGGTTTTTAAAATAAAAATTGGTTTGTACAAAGTTGTAATTAGTAATTTTTACTGCTAGTTTCCAATAAACGTTTGTATGATTTTGTCTGTTGCAGTTGAGGCAGGTTTTTCTGCTGTCATATGAGCTTGTATGTATTTTTTCCTGTCAGAAGTCACGTATGTATTTTTGATAGTCATATGATCCTGTTTCGTACTGTGTGAGAGGAATTTACGAGTCGAGCTGAGGGACTCACAAGCTCCTGATCATTTTTAAACATGCCAAATCATTTTTTGAGCTGTTAGCTCCATTTGTGAGCTGTATGTGATTGAACGATCTGATCTGTTCGAAGTTGTGAATCAGGAAAATAAAGTGGCTAAACAGTGAGCACTGTACGTAGTATCTCATGACGATCATCAGAGATGATAGTTTACAGCAGACTTGGATTTATAATTCACACACACAGGGTGAGCAGGCTTCCTGGTTTCCCAGTGGTGACAGAAACTTTGTCTAACAAACATTCACTGCTTCTATCATTATTAAGTTGAAATGAGAGAGAGAGAGGCCACTGAGGTGATGAAAACAATTTCTTCCTCTGATTATGTTTTTGGCGTGGAATTTCATGTGGTTGCTTCTGAGTTTAAAAGTCATTAAATCATGTTGTATATCACTGCCTCTGAATGATTTTCACATAATCTCCTTCATGACGTGTGCATGGACATATGATCTTCTAATAACAGTATTTGCACTCTGTACACTTGCCTTTAGCAAACTTTTGTTTTACCTTCAAATTAAAAAAAAATATTTATTTGGGCTTAAGGCAGACAAATAATCTCACACACTATCAATACTTGCTCAAAGATTTATTACATGCTAATTTATTACAAAAAAAGGTACATTAAATAAATCTTTGAGCAAGTTTTGGTATGCAGGATTACTGGTTTGTCTTTCACTCATTTTACATGGTGATTTTGTCCTAAGCACTTAATTTCCTCAGGTGTGCTGTGTTTGAAGTGATTTTCATGGAACATGTAGACCAGGCATGGGCAAACTTGATCCTCGAAGGCCGGTGTCCCTGCAGAGTTTTGCTCCAACACTTATCAAACACACCTGAACACCCAAATTAGTGTCTTTAAGATCACTAGAAAGCTACAAGCAGGTGTGTTTGATTAGGGTTGGAGCAAAACTATGCAGGGACACCGACCCTCCAGGATCGAGTTTGCCCATCCCTGATGTAGACTAAAGGTTATTGCACACTGAAAATGAAATTTTCGTCCGTAATTTTTACACGTTAAAAAATAAATTCGACCTCACGTGTCAATCGTATTGACACACTGTCTCCGAAACTTTTGTCCATCATAAAAAATTTAACTGGGTTCAATATTTTTTCCCCTTTTCGCATCTGAAAAAGTGATTTGAGAGGTGTTTTCAGAGCCACCGTACAAGCCAAAACCTAAATACAGAATGCTGTCATTTGAGCTACAGAAAATGGGACTCTGTGGCAAGGTTTGTTTATGTGACGAATTTTTCACATACGAACACAAAAAGAAACGTATACGAAAATTTCGGATTTCTGTGTTCAAAGACCTTAAGACAATGGTCTCAAACTCAATTCCTGGATGGCCGTAGCGCTGCATAGTTTAGTTCCAACCATCTCCAACTCACACCTGCTTAATAGTCTCTAGTGGTCTTGAACACCTTGATTAGTTGGATCAGCTGGGTTTGATTAGGCTTGGAGCAAAACTGTACAGAGCTGTGGCACTCCAGGAATCCAGTTTAAGACCTGCCTGAAGGGCTTCTTTTATATACACTTCTTAAAACATGCACAAGTTCATGTAAACCTTGTAATCATATAAGTTGGGTATACTAAACATTTCTTAAATATCATCTCTACAGAAGTTTCTGATGTTTGTCAGTTTTTCTTTTAGTTAAACCATCAGAGAAAGCCTTATTTATACTCTCAGTTGAAGAACGGATTGATGAACATTAATGCATATGAAAACATAACTATAGTGAAGTGTTTTTCTGTGCAGGTGGTCCTCATGCTCATTTCGCTGCAGACTGGAACGCCACAGCCGCTGCTTTAACCAAACTGGGCTTTGCCGTTCTCATGGGTGAGTCTCCAAATGTCATTCTAGTTCCTGTGACAACATAAAAACAGAAAATGAGCACTTATTTACAGTATGATATTGTATATTGCAGTGAACTACAGGGGCTCTACTGGTTTCGGTCAAGATAGCATAGAGTCTCTACTTGGAAATGTTGGCAGTCAGGATGTCAAAGATGTTCAGGTGTGTATATATATGCACAAATAACATTGGCATTTTAAATAGAAATGTTGCGTTAGCTCATTTGTCATTTTTTGTGTGTCCAGAGGGCAGTGTTGTGCGCTTTACAGAACGAAACAAGTCTTGATCCTGATAGGGTGGCAGTGATGGGCGGCTCTCATGGTGGTTTTCTGGCCTGCCACCTGGTTGGACAATATCCAGATTTCTACAGAGCATGTGCGGCACGAAACCCAGTCATCAATGCAGCCACGCTGCTCGGGACGAGTGATATCGTGGACTGGTAAACACACCTGCTAGTATAGTGATGGTTCAACCAACAAAAAAAAATGTACTCACCCTCAGGTCAGAGACGTAGATGACTTATTTTCATATTCGTTCTGAAATCGTGCTCGTAAATGCAAGTCAGTGGCTATCTAGACTTTGAAAGTCGAGGAAACACACAGTGTACGGGCAAAACAAAATGAATACATCTGACTCCTGACGATACATTGAGGGCTTACTAAATAAATCATTCAGTCTGTGTAAGATACTGAGCATGATTTACAATGTTATTGTTATTAATTCACACATAATGAATTAAAGCCATTTATTATGTTAAAAGCATAGCAGTTCTATGAGTTAAATGCAGTTATGAGCAGGAATGATGTACTGTAAGGACTGATATTATTGCTGCAGTATCCTGTGGTGGTACATTTGTTAGATATTTGTCAATATTTTGAGTGTTTGATGGTGATCATGATGCTGTTGTGTACTTCCCAACAGGAGATATTCCTCTGTTGGGCTTCAGTATGCTTTTGACCAGCTGCCTACGTCACAGTCCCTCATTTCCATGCTGGAGAAATCACCTATAGTACATGCTCCACAGGTACACTGTGCACAACACACACTGTAAAAAATGCTGACATGATACTGAGCAAATCGATTAAGTTAACTTAATTGTTTTATGTTCAATCCACTTAAAACTTAAAAAAAAAAAAAACAATTAAGTTGTGCTCAAAAAAAAGTCCAGAATTGTGTTGATTCAGCTCATTTTAAATAAGTAGTTTAAACAAGTAGCAAAAATCTATATTTGAGTGCACTCCTTTACCAAGCCAACTAAATGGGCAAACTGCAAATACTTCTTACAGCTAGTAATATATGTTATACCCTGTATAGAATAGAAAACATTATGAATAAAAAATATATATTATTATTATTATGATATTTTCTAAAGAAATGATGATGTTGCCATTTGTTTGTCATTTGGTGGGGTGTTTTCATTTCTTGGTTCACATTTGTTCCCAAAATACCTTAATTGAGGTATACACACATTTCTTTGGTCAGCATGATTAGTTTAATATGCACATAGCAAACTTTGATATGTTTTGTGTACACATGTTTAGATACGTGCTCCTGTGTTGTTGATGTTGGGTGGGAGAGACCGAAGAGTATCACCTCACCAGGGTCTGGAGCTCTACAGAGCACTTAAGAGCAGGAATACACCTGTCAGGTACACACACACAAACACCACAATTACACTGAATATTAGTTTGCTTAATAACTTATAGACCAGTCTACATAAACAGCCATTATTTGGTCATTTTGATTTTTTTTTTTCTATTGGCTGTAAATCAGGATGTTCTAAACAGACATTTTGTTTCTTGTCATCATGACTGGTCTGATACTGATGCCTATCATCCAAGTTTTATATAAGTCATATTTAAAGGGTTAGTTCACCCCAAAATGTACTCTCTATTTACTCATCATCAAGTGGTTCCAAACCTTAATATGTTTCTTATTTCTGTTGAACATAAAAGAAGATATTTCAAAAAGAAAGCTGAAAACTGGTAACCATTGACTTCCATAGTATTTGTTTTTTCTACTATAGCAGTGAAGAATCTAACTAAGGATCTGAGAATCCTTGTAGAAATCTTATGTGTGTGTTGTTTCAAGAAAGCAACCATTCATTTGTGTTTTATTTTCATTTTCATTTGTTTGTATTAAATTTTTCTTGATCTAATTATTTTATTTAACCAAATTATCAATAGTCATTTATATAATTATCATTATATAATTTTATTGATCATTAGTAGGGCCAGACAGAATCTGCGGGCAGTTTTTTTATTTCTGCAGAGAATTTTTGAAAAAATCTGTGGATTTATGCAGAATGACTTTGGGAGTATCATAACTAAAAACATAATATATTTAAAAAATAATACATTTGGACTTTTATTTAATGTTTACTATGCGAAACTAATTAAATCAACTTATTTGGTAAAGCAAGTCTCATATAATATCTCTACTAAAAGACAGAAAATATTACTTTACAAACTATTGTAAATAAGTCATATGAACATTTTCATATTACTATTATTATATCACAATAATATTAGTGAAATGAATTTAAAAACTGAATAAATATACATTTACACAAGTAAATACATGGACTCAATGATGGGCTAAAAATCTGTGGAAATCTGCAGATTTTTGCGCGCACAGATTCCATGTGGGCCTAATCATTAGCTAATGATTTGCTTATTATTGATTATTATTTGTCATTTTATTATGTTTTTATATTGTATTATGACTATTTTCATGTTCTAATATATGTTATAATCTTATGACTGGATTCAAGTGACACTTGTTTTCATGAGTAAGAGATAAGAGAATGTCTCCATTTCAAGATCTGTATTGTCTCTGGACAATATTGTGAAGCAGTAATTTTCCATTGCTGTTGCTTGTGGTATAATAACACTTTGGATTTATCGTGGTCTGACAAAGTCTGAGCATTGAATAATACACAACTAAGATTATTCAATAAACTCTGCTCTTTCTTTATCATCATTACTTCGTCTCCTGCTTTTGCTCCTCTCTAGTTTTCTCAGTCAACTCCTATATTGATGGGAGACTGTTAATTCAGTTGAATACTGGTTAACAGGGTTGGGTATTGGGCGGCTCCACTAGCTTGTTTGGATACCCAGAGAAACAGACATTTTCTGACAGGATCTGGCATCCACGGTTGGATCTAATTTATCTGGCATGGAGATGGTGATTTAACAGAAGTCAATGATTACTTGTTTTCATCTTTTTTCAAAACTTCTACTTAAAAAAGAAACTCATAAAGGTTTGAAAGAAGGCTGAGTAAATGATGACAGAATTTTCGTTTTTCAGGTGAACTATTTTAAACTTCCTGTTGACTGTGACTTTGGTAATATGTTCAACATAAGCTTGTAAAAATGCTCAGTGCAAAGAAACAAGTAAAAAGATGCTCGGTGTGAAACAGCATTCCCAGAACTTTAGGGCATTTATTTGTCCATTATCTATTATTTCTGGGACATTTTTTTACATTTTCATATTAGTGGCATCTTTATTCAAGGTCTGTTAACTTCTAACCTTGATCCACTTGTGTTTAACGTGTTGTCAAGTTGTGATTGGTTCACGGGATTGGCCAAATCGTGTGACTACCAATCAAGTTTTAGTATGTGTTTGTCTACTGATACAGTTCTGTCGATTGACAGGATTTTTGATAATAAATATTTTCTGTTTATATAACACATCTCTGTTTAAAAGTCTTTGAGTTTTTTTTAGATTTTATTTTGAAACAAGCAAAGTAAAAAAGCTGCATTTTGAGCCATTAGAGGTGACTTTACTGCCACTTCAAATCAATTCAATGCAAACGTTTTATATATTTTTTAAAGGTAATGTGTGTTTAAAAAAATATTAAGTTAAATGTTGATTTTTATTTAGCAATCTTTCATTTGACATTCCTGCTTCCCTAGTATCTTTATTACCCCTGACCTTTGAAAAGCCTACTTCATCTGACAACTAATAACTATTGTGAAGTGTTTAGTCTGCTCATGGTTTTTTCTATCTTTATCACGCACTTCTTTCTTTCTGTCTTTTTTGCTTTGCCTCAGGTTATTGTGGTTCAGTGATGAGGGTCACTCGCTGTCTAAAGTCAACACTCAGTCTGACTGCTTCCTCAACATCCTTCTGTGGTTTAAAGAACATTTAAACTGACACAACATTTCTTAGAAACACATGAAAATATCCATCAGAAGCTTTCCCCCCCTGTCTGAACACATTGTGTTTGACATTTTTGCCAAAACTATAAATGTCTGTGAATGTTGCACTGAAGCTGAAGTTACAGGTTATGCAGGTCATTGTCCACTAGGGGACAGACTTGTTCCTGTTAAATCAGCACTTCTAAAAGAAGAGCTCGAATGCCAAAGGATGGAGTCTTTGTTTCGAAATCATGATACTGAACTGATACTGAACTTTTCTTTTATAGTCAGTCTTTGAATATTCAGCTTTTTTGTGAAATATTTGCTCTTCATCATGTTCTAGGCAGACATTAATGGTGAAGCCAGTATTTTTGAATCAAATCTGTTTGACTTTAAATACAAGGAAATGGTGATTGTTTATAGATGACTTCTTTTTCAGATATAAACAAAGGTACATCTTGAATTGGAAGAGAGGAAAAAGATATTTTTCACAATTGTATCTGCAGAGATCGTCAACATTCCATGTTTATAAACATGATACGGGAGACAAATGTGTGATTTTGATTTTTATCTTTTTATATTCCAGATGCTCATTACATCTAAGTGTATGCTAGGTTTGGTGGCTATCATAAGAGCTCACATCTAAGGCTTCATCCACTTAAATTATGGTCATATTTACAGCAAAAGTTTCATCTTTACTGCAAAAGATTCAGTCAGTCCAATAGACTTTTTTTGGTAACACTTTAAATTAACACACTATGAATCATGTGTTAAGCATTAGCAAATAGTTAATTCATTATCTGTTAAGCATTAACTCTACATTAACAGACATTAGTAAGCACTTTATAACTGCAGATGCTCTATTCTTGACTTGTAAGCACATATATAATGGTTTTTAAAGATTATTTAGACTGTGTAAGTATATGATTGATAAACTATTCAAATTAACATTTATATATCTTATTATTCAGGCATATATTAATAGTGAATTTTTATGTTTATAAATGCTTTATTTATTATGTTGTATCATAATAAATGTATCTTTTAGATAAGATTGCAAAGATGTATTGTTCATTTGTTACTGAGCCTTTAATTGTCATTAATCAGGGATTTACAAAGCATAAATAGTCCTCACTTTAGATGAAGGCACAAAACTGGATGAAGTTAACTGTTAGTATATGCCTGAATGATAATATATAAATGTTAATTTGAATAGTTTATTAATCGTTTACTAACTCATTCTGAATGATCCTAAAAAACCACTACTCTTAAATGCAAATGATTTGTAAGTAATGTGATACTTAATTTAGTCATGAACAGTAACAAAGTATAAAAGTGCAATTATTAAGCACATTTTAAATTAATAAATGATAATGCTTAAATAATAATGAATTCATTATTTGCTAAGGCCTAATAGATGATTCATAGTGTGTAGTTATTATAAAGTTACCTTTTTTTTTTTTTTACACGGTTGTAAGTTTTGCGCAAAACACATATTACTGGTGTTCCATTTATGTGATGGTCTGTTCACGCTCGATAGATTTGGTTCTTAAAATCAAACTCGCAAAGAAACTGTTGAGCGCTCACATCTGAACCCTGGTGCACTCCTAATATTGAAATGTTTGGTCTGTCCATTGTTCTTTTGACTGAATTCTTAATGCAAAATGGATCAAAGACGTCCAAACCAAAAACAAGACACAATTTAATAGGATGTGAACATAAAAGCACAGAATACTCACGCATGTCTGTTTTTTCTCAGTTCAGTACAGAAATGTCTCCTGGAGTCCTGGTAGCAGATCTTTCTTTGCGAGAAAGTTTGGACACACTGCTATGCTTTTAAGTTTGGTGCTGTTTGGACACATTTAAAACCATTTAAAAGCCCTTGGCTGATAAAAACCGTGACGACATGTATACTTACACATTGAAAGAATTGAATTATGCCCTGAATTGGCTCTGCTGGCCAGAAGAAAAGCTGTTTTTGAAAGTGATTTCTATGCAAGCTTTTTCTTTACACATCTCAAAACATCTCATCTATTATTGTTAATAATAATAATAATAATTCCTTGCATTTATATAGCGCTTTTCTAGACGATCAAAGCACTTTACACATTTTGGGGGGAATCTCTCCGTGTGCAGCATCCACCTGGATGACGCGATGGCAGCCATATTGCACCAGACCTCACACCAGCTGATTGGTGGAGAGGAGACAGAGTGATGAACCCAATTATGATATGGTTAGGAGACCATAATGGACAATCACCAGTGGGCAAATTTGGCCAGGATGCTGGGGTTAAACCCCTACTCTATTTCGAATGACATCCTAGGTTTTTTAATGACCACAGAGAGTCAGGACCTCGGTTTAACGTCTCATGTGAAAAACGGCACTGAGCTTACTGAGCAGTAGAGTCCCCATGAATATCCTGGGGTGTTAGGAGGACCCACACAGACCACAGGTTGAGCACCCCCTGCTGGCCTCACTAACAACAACTCCGGCAGCAACCTAGCTTTCCCATGTGGTCTCCCATCCAGGTACTGACCAGGTGCAGCCCTGCTTGGCTTCAGTGGGCCACCATGTGAGAGTAGCAGAGAGCTAGCTGCCGGTTGACTTTCTTTTCTTTTTTTGAATGTGGAATATTCATTTAGGCAGCAGGCAATGGCTTTGTGATATGCGTTTGAACATGCAGGCACATCACAAAACTGATTTCAGACAGACTTCTGAGGCAGTATAATGGTTTAAGGATTTACAAGTGAGATTTTTTTTGTGAAAACTAAGTAAATGTGTTATTACTGCAATATTCATTTCTAGCAACAAATGAAATCAAATCAGGAAAGGTTGCTTAGATCTTCACACACTTTGAGGGTGAGGGTACAATTCTCGCCAGTTTTCTTCTTATTAATAAATATGAAATTAATAGTTGGGTTTGGGTATTGGGTAGGATTAGAGATGTAGAATTGGATCATGCAGAATATGTGCTTTATAAGTACTAATAAACAGCCAATATCTTCATAATAGGGAGGTAATAAGCCACTAGTTAATAGTGGGAATTGATACTTCAAGTAAAGTATCACTGAAAGTTACATTTATTAACGGATTACCAACCTAATCCTTCAAGAGCCCAAAATACAGAAACATTTGTTCTTCTTTATATGAATAATAAACATACAACTAAAATGACAGTATTTTAAAAACAGAAGTTAAAGCCTCTAATAAGAGCAGTATGGACAGTAAGTAAATATACTTGCATCACATCTGTAGAGCTCATTTTACAGCAGATAAAGCAAGCAGCTTTACAATGTCAGTGTTTTAATTCACTTCAATTCCTACTATAAAGCAGGTTCTCTGTCTTTGAGTTTAATTGTGTATGTGTGACAATGACAGACTGAACTGGAGGAGATTTTCAAGTAAAAGAAGAGCCACACTTACCTTTTCTGTCATCCCAAATGGAGCAATAGTGGTTTACTTGTGTTTACCACACTAGAACTTTTCTGGAAAGCTGCTATTGAAATTAGCATTTCAGATTAGCAAGCTAGTTTGAAATGACATCACACTGGTTCATTCTTTGATTCTGCTTTAAGTATTACTTTTTAGCTTGACTGCAACTAAAAAAAGCACAGAGTTGTGGAATATCATGGGCAGTGAAAGGTATGTCAGACAAAGACATATCTGTAGACAAGATATGACACAATAAGTGGATTTAGATGTGGCTTGTTGCCTTGCTAACTTAATATGTCGCCTGCAGAGGCAGCGTTTTGCACACAGCCTAAGACTGCCGTGTCCATTTCACATAGAGCAGCTTAAGAAAGATCCTTTCCTCAAAGATTTCTTTGTTTCATAGATTTACAAAAATGTTGTCCTTTGAGCACTTAATCTCCAAATCCCTTTTGACAGATCCTTTCAGCTCTTGTGTTTCTATGATGAATGTTTTTTGATTCCATTATTATTAGCTTCTTTGGTTTGGCACGTTGAGCACCAACCAGCTTTGTGTTGCAGTGTGTTTTATGGCCAATTTTAGCATGTGGATTTTCAATATGCTGGCATCTCAGGGGACAGATTGCTTTTTACCCTGTTAAGATTGCATTGCTAATGACCCACAGAGAGAGAAGTGGAACACAAACGGTCACCTGAGACCACTGTCTGTCTCTCTTTCTCTCTCTATCTGTGTGTGTGTCTAGGAGAAAGAAAGGTCTGTATTAAAATTCCCCCTTTGATCGGGTTTGGTGTAGGTGTCTGGGTCTTGGGCAGGTCAGATATCATTATAGGTCTTTCCTTTGTGCCTCCGTCTGCTTGGATGCTTGAAGACATTCTCATAAAGGAAGATTAAATAGCGAGGCAGAATTCGAGAATAAACACAAACACCCCGAAAGCAGCCAGGGGGTGAAAAGCAGATGAAAAGCAGAAGCAGATTAGAGGAAGTGGGAAGAAAAATGTAGGTAGGTTTAAGGTCAGACTGAGTAGAAGGAGAGCGGGGTAAAATGAGCCACAGCTTAGTTGCTACTTTCATGAGCTGTGATGGGACCGCTAGACGAAAAGACAAAAGTTAGCCTTATCTGATGGTTCAGGCATTTTTCTCCAGAATGCTGGGAAGTTGGGTAAGATCCAACAGCAGGCCTGGGGTGGCTTGAATCAACAGCTATAAATATGGCACAGCTTGAAGCAGTGCACTGAATTGATTTAAGTTGGCAAAATTATATAACATAAATTAAATCCTTCAGGCTGCTTTGTTATACTCTGGTTCTCACGTTGACATTTCAAGTCTTTCATAAACATTTTTTATCTAAGACAGCTCACCTTCAAACTGATAAAAAGGTATTATATAATATATAGGTATAATATAATAGCATAATATAATATAACATTTTGTCATTTAAATATGCATTTACATATTGCCCGAATTGGGTCAACTGTCCATTTACTGCCTCATTTTTTTATCAAAGAATAAATGTCATCATTATCAGAAAAATAATGTAATTTTTGGTCAAATTTGCACACCTTATACTCTCAGATGACTGTGTATTTATTTGATTATAATACATACCTGCCTTAAATTTATATTACATGTACTATTATAGTTTGCATTTACAATTTTTTTTCAGTTCAGTTTCATTCTTTTTTTTTAATTTTTTTTTTTAATTTAAAAGTTTTTTTGTATTATTCTTGATTAAGTTTTACTCATATTTGGTATTTCAGTTATTCAGTTATCCATATGCAACAAAACATAACAGATGAAAACATTATTTCATATATTTAAATTTTAACTAAATTAGTTTTACTCATCGTTTACAAACAAACTGTTTCCTCTTGCTCTGTGAAATTTCTTAAGTTCATTTCAAAATAATTGACACAATTGAAAGTTTTGAAGGGCAGCACAGTGGCTCAGTCGTTAGCACTGTGTGGAGTTTGCATGTTCATGTTGGTTTCCTCCAAGTGCTCCGGTTTCCCCCACAGTCCAAAGACATGCGCTATAGGTGAGCTGAGTTAACTAAATTAGCTGTAGTGTTTGCATGTGTTTTTTTTCTCCCCGTGTTTGCCTGGGTTTCCTCAGGATGCTCTGGTTTCCCCCACAGTCCAAAGACATGAATTGAGTAAACAAAATTTGGGGTATGAGTGTGTGTGAATGTGAGAGTGTGTGGGTGTTTCCCAGTACTGGGTTGTGCCTGGAAGGGCATCCGCTGCGTTAAACATATGGTGAAATAGTTGGCGGTTCGTTCCACTGTGCATGGCGACCTCTGATAAATAAAGGGTCTAGGCCAAAGGAAAATGAATCAATGAAAGTTTGGAGTAAGGGCCATTATTAATATTCAGCATTTTCTTTTCAAACAGGAAGCTGTTTGATTTTAATAGTGACTTCTTTGTAAAACTCAAGGTACAGCTGACGTCAAAGAACTAGTGGCAACAAAAACTGTGTTGTCTGTATTGACTATTGTATGCTCACGTCAGCTGCATCTGGTCCTGTCTGGACCAAAAAGCTGTGCATGAACACCCCAAACAGACGACAGCTGACTGAAACGAGAACATAGTTCTGTGCCCGTGTAAGAGGATATATCTTTCCATGCCGGCAGCTAGCTCTCTGCAACTCTCACATGGTCGCCCACTGAAGCGAAGCAGGGCTGCGGCCAGTTAGTTCCTGGATGGTACTAACGACATGGGAAAGCTTGAGACCACATGGGAAAGCTTGTGGTTGCTGCCGGAAGTTGTGTTAGAGAGATCAGCAGGGGGTGCTCAACCTGTGGTCTGTGTGGGTCCTAACGCCCCAGTATAGTGAAGGGGATTCTATGATGCTCAGTGAGCGCAGTCTTTCGGATGAGGCGTTAAACCAAGGTCCCAACTCTCTGTGGTCATTAGAAATCCCAGGATGAAAAAGAGTAGGGGTTTAACCCCAGCATCCTGGCCAAATTTGCCCACTGGCCTCTGTACAACATGACGTCCTAACCATCCCCATATCATAATTGGCTTCATCACTGTCTCCTCCACCAGTCAGCTGGTGTGTGGTGTGCGGCCTGGCATAATATGGCTGCCGTCGCGTCATGCAGGTGGTTGCTGCACACTGGTGGTGGATGAGGAGATTCCCCCCAATGTGTAAAGGAATTTGAGTGTCTAGAAAAGCGCTATATAAATGTAAGGAATTACTATTATTATTATTATTATACCATTAGGTTGTAGTAGCCTGTAACTTTTTTTCCGAAAGAGAAACCGAAACTAGTGCTGCACACATACAAAGCTACCTTTTACATATCATTTTCACAGTACTTCTTTGATAATACTGCAGTAAGATACATTTAAAGAATGTAACAAAACAACAGCCGGATTCTTTGTGTTTTCTATTGACTTGAGTCATTTGCTTTGTTTTGTCATTTTAATTTCTGTAGTTTTTGTTTTCATAGCTGAACAGCCATTGAGAGTGCTGTCTTTCACTGATGGTCAATGTCGATTCTACATGCTGAATCGGCAAACTCACTCCTACATGAACCAGACAAGAGGTGACGTAGGGAATCTTAAACTGTGCTACATGCATCACTACATTATTGACAGTGGAGCCTCCCAAAACAGCACTAATCTGACCGCTTCTTCAAAACCTATTTAGCTTATTATTTTATTCCAAAAAGCTCATCTTACTCCAGTCTCTCTACACTCTCTGCAGTCACTCACAGTAGAAGCGCCCAGTGCTCTTCTCACATAGTAACAGTGTGGAAAATTGAGCAAAAGGGTAAAGCAATAAAAGAATCCAACCCAGAAGAAGAACAGCGAGATTGTTTAAAAGATTGTGGGGAAGGGTGAACGAGGAGGAACAGAGCTGACCAGTCACAGTCATTAATGAAAGAATACACAAGCGGACGGGCTGCTCGTGTGTGGTTATCAGTGTGTTTAGACAGAAGGCTCTGGATGGGATTAGACTGAGTAGAGGAGATTAAACAAGAGCATTTCCACCTGCTTGTGATTTAGTACGCTGGATAGGAAATGTGATACTGCTTAGCGTGAGGGATGTGACTGATATGTTGTGTGAGTTTTTGCAATCCTGAAAACATTACTTCACTCTCATTGGGCGTGAAAAGTGTGTTTTTGTTTATGTGTTCAGGGGGCCGGAGGGTAATAGACTTTTGGGGTAATTAGCATGCTGCTGAAAGACATTAATTCAGCTCACCTTTCCTCCCCCATGCTTGTGTTTGTGGGCCATTCCGCAACGCTCTGCTCAGTTGTCAGTGTAATGGATGAGTCCTGGCAGGGGAGGTGATCGGTCAGAGAGTAAACTGGGTAAAAAGGGCAAAACTGTCACCAAACAACTTAAGCTAATAGCATAGCCACTTTACTTGATGAAATGTGTTTAACACGCTCGCTCGCGCATGTTGCTTTTCTCCCCGCATTGCTTATATAAACACACACATGACTAACACCTTCATATTCCAGTGACTCTTTTCTTTTTCTCTTTCCATCGCTCCCTCACTTCCGCAGTTTGGCCGCAGCTTTCCTGGGAGTGATGGAGATGGAGAATATGTGGTCACTTGCAAAGAACCGACATTTCCTGTCAGCATTTGAGTGTTATGACTGGGCATTAGGGTGAGACCGGGTGATGAAACTCCTGTGTGTGTGTGTGTTCTGTACGCAATAATAAATAGCAATGCAACAGTTTGACACTGGTCTGTGAGCAAAGAAAATGATCAAACATAACTTTGTGAAAGAGTTACACAAAATTACTTGCATAATTAAAACTGTGCAATGAAGAAATGAAACATTGGATCAACAACAAACAAATGACAAACGTTTGCTCAACTTAATATATTATGGAGAAATTTGTTAGTGGACAAAGTTGTCAATGTTTTCAGTGTGTTTCCACGTGTAGATGTGTTATTTATGGGATTATTGTGCATATTCATACATCTACAGTCAAGTCCACAATTATTCATACTCCTGTATATTCAGAGTTGAATACTGCATGGTAAACACATGATAGGGGAGTGCGGGGCACAGAGTAACGCGGGGTAAAATGTAACATGGAGTTTTAAGGTATTTACTCGGTGTTAACCACAGCATGCTTCCAAGGTTTTCACCACAGTGTCGGCAGATGTCTTGCTGCCAATTATTGAAAAAGTTTGGTGAAATTTAGATGAGAAATACGGGATAAACCATTTTTTTTCAGCATAAAAGTATTTTTTATAGTCAATATTTTGTCTTATTTTTAAAAAAATCTGTGAAAGTATGTTAGTAAAATCCTATATTGTTGTGATTGCGGTCTTCTAGGCTAAAAAAATGGAACCATTTTGAAAGATGTAAAAACACACAGTGACTGCTAACCAGTTTTGAGGAAAACACGACACAGCAGGGTTGGTTGTTACAGGGTGTTACAAATAAGCCACACACTGTTGGACACTGATTAAACAAACAATATAATTTTTGAAGTTTGAGTGTGATGTCAAAAACTTTTTAAATAAAATGTTTTTTTTTAGAAAAATAGATCCAATATCTCTCATTCGCACATACATGTCAATTTTAGTTTATTCAATTCACCTATATTGCATGACAGTGGGGGAAACCGAAGCACGCGGAGAGAACTTGCACGAACACAGGGAGAACATGCAAAGAAATGCCACCTGGCTCAGCCGGGACTCAAACCTGCAGCCTTCTTGCTGTGAGGCAGCACTGCTAACCACTGAGCCAGAGTTTATTTTAATGAACTCTAGACTAAAGCCATCCCCAGTGATGGGTTGCAGCTGGAAGGGCATCTGCTGCGTAAAACATATGCTGGATTAGCTGGAGGATCATTTTGTGTGGCGACCCCAGAATATACAATATGCAATATACTGAAAATTCTGAAAATTAACTGGGTATGGTAAACAAAATATAGAGAACACAGTGGAGAGAGAGAACTAAAATACAGTGGGCATGCCTGTACATGGCATATTGTCGCAATCTCCAGTGATATAATCCTTGCGGATTGCTGGAGAACTACACACACACAAGCCAAACTAAAGAACTGCAACTCTCAGCATGTACCTCGCACACACCGGTTCCTGTTTTTCCATGATTGCAAACACACACACCGCTGAAGCTATTCATGGACTAATTCAAAGACTATATAAACAGCACACACACAGACTGATCTGGGCTGAGTCTTGTAAACTGTTTGGTGAACTTTATGACGTTTCCCTTGCCTTGACCCTTGCTTTGTCTGTTTGTTTACTCTGCTTGCCGCCAGAACTGACCATTCACCTGTTTATGACTACGCTCAGGATTTTACTGCATATTCCCATTTGCTCCTGTTCTGACTATTATTTGTATGACAACTCTCTTGAATAAACCTGCATTCAGATCCTCAACCCCATTGTCAGCATCTATCCCACAACACATATTTCATTTGTGACTGTAAATTAACGATAAATTTACACCTGGTATTAAGATGACATTTGGATCTCAGGAAAAAAAAAGCGTAGGTGCAAAATGGTTATTAAAGCTCACATTCTGACATTAATTACACTCATGCACAAACTAAATTGCTTTATATCCCCCACACAATTTCGCCTCGGGTGTCCTAATGAAAGGGTGTCTTGATTGTTTAGTCCTGTAATTGAATGCACTTTATGACCAGCTCATCACACACTATAAAATCCTGCCTTCATATGCAAAAATATTATTTCTTTGTGTGTGTAATTATGATTGCAGCATGGCTCTTTTGTGTTGTCTGTTTTAATTGTGTAGATGTGATTTTCTGCCTTTGTCTTAATCAGATTGTTATGTGAGCCCCTGCAGGTTGAGCTGGTATTATAGAGGGATGTTTCTCCTGTATCTCTTTCTCTGTCCAGACGATACTGCTGTTGCTTGTCCAATACTAGATGTTTTTGGCTCTACATTACAGAGTATTACTTTTTTGTTTAGTCTTTACATAGCCCAAAGGTAGGACATGCCTCTCTCCATCCATTTCTACTTATTAAGCTCTTTCTCAAGGGATATGGAGGAATTCAGCAGTTTAGGGTTCAAAACAAAGATGTTGGTTGCCAGCCCAGATTTTTAATAATCAGCCTGGCACCAACTCTGACATGTGTGTATTTTCGGAGTTAAATATTTTGACTGCAGCAAAGATAGAAATGAGATGCGATTTTAGCATTTTGCAAACTCGCTGATTCTCATAAAGCATGATGCAGTTAAATTTGCATTGATTACAATTTCATTCCTATTTATTCTTCAAGCTTTGACTACCACACTCAGATCTGACCTTCAGGATGTTCTGATCATAAATAGCTATCGTTTACATGAACCGAATGATCAGATCTATAAAAAATCACAAACTTTCACTGAGAAGGGCAAAAGTTAAAAATATTTACTCTTTACAGAGTATTTATACTACGCAGTTCAAGACCTTCAGACCTTCTAGCTATCCATCACTAGCAAAGCCAGGAAACCAGCCTAAGACATGTTATAAACACTGTAAAACATGTTAACAACATGCTAAAGCATATGGGTAGCATGCTAGCATTGTGGTAATAATCCTTTAAAACATGTTAGTAACATATTAGACTGCAGAACATGTTAACAGCTTGCTAGATGTTAGCAATGCGGTACAAAATGGTGAACTATGCTAGAAATGTGTTTGAAACATGTTAGTAACATTATAACTCATGGTAGTGTTACGAGTCCCGGCTGCGGAACTCATAGACAGATTAAAAGTGCCTGAATTATCAGGAGAAACAATCACACTGAGACTTCAGTGTCTTTCCCCAGGCGCAGCATAGTAGCATCTGTTTATTAACAGTCATATTATAGCAAACATATCCTCACAAATCATGTAATGCGAACATATCCTCACAAATAATGTTTCATTTAATCAAACACACAGATTTTGTTCCCTTTGTATTGTTCTTCTTCTCTTTTTACAACAACGAATGCTTCAAATATACACTCTATATTCTCTTATCATTAACACACATAAATATTATACCTTCTGTATATCAGTAGGACACAGAATACACTTTAAACTCTTTGTCAACCATCTTTTTCATTTTTCTTTCTCTGTAAATACCTCTATACATAACAATTTACCATAAAACTCACAGAACAATCATGCGTCTGTTATTTGAATCATTTAAATTGTAACAGTTACACTTGACACTAATTACCAATGTTACTCTCTTATAAGCTTTATTCATTTATAAATATACAACCAATATATACAAATTATAAGTCATTTTCTGTTCAATTATCACATACTGAGTAAAATACATATTATTTACTGGGGAGTCAGTTATAACAAACATAACTCAGACCAACTGTCATTTTACCGGAACTTTCATCTGAATCAGTCTACTCAGTTAACAACTGTAAATAAGCGATTCACCTCAAAACACACAGGAAATGTGTACTCACATGTTTTTTTTTTACATTAATTAAAATAAAGATTCACTTTTTATGAAACGTACCTGGAGAAACAAAATCACCTTGAGACTTAAGTGTCTTTCTCCAGGCGCAGCTTAGTAGCATCTGAAGTAAACACAACAGGTATCGCCATGGTAACCCACAGCAAGCTTTCTCAACTGCTGATGTTATTTTGTTTCAAACAGTCATTAGTAGTGATAATAAAGGACTTTTAACTGTATATACATAAATAAATAAATAAACAGATACATTAATAATGAAACAAACATTGATATTGTGAATACACAATTGTGTATTACACCGTAGCAATAGTAAAATTGGCTTACAGCATGCTGAAACATGTTAACAACACACTAAAGCATACTAACATTTACATGCTAACATTTTAAAATATGCTAGTAAATTGTTTAGAAAATTTTTGACTACATAAAACGGCCATAGTTGCTATTTGTTCAAACTGTCCGAAAGTTCATAGCATATAAAAGAGTTCAAACTCTTTTAAATGTTTTGGGCTGATAAACAGTTCTAATGATTATAAATGCAATCTCCCTTCAGTCAGAGGTCTGATTAGTATCAGACGCAGACCTTCAGTAATGTTTTCCACATGTTCCTGATCACAGACCTGCAGGAATTACACTATAATCCTAGAGGATCAGAGGTCACTGATATATAATTATGGTTTTTGTTAATGTTGTGAATTAGATTTTATTTTTATATAATCAAATTTGCGGCGCAGTAGGTAGTGCTGTCGGCTCACAGCAAGAAGGTTGCTGGTTCGAGCCTCAGCTGGCTCAGTTGGCATTTTTGTCTGGAGTTTGCATGTTCTCCCCGTGTTCACATGGGTTTCCTCTGGGTGCTCCAGTTTCCCCCACATGTCCAAAAACATGTGCTATAGGCGAATTGGGTAGGCAAAATTGTTTGTAGTGTATGAGTGTGTATGGATGTTTTCCAGTGATGGGTTGCACCTGGAAGGGCATCAGCTGCATAAAACATAAATTGGATAAGTTGGCAGTTCATTCCACTGTGGCGACCCCAGATTAATAAAGGAACTAAGCCGAAACGAAAATGAATGAATAATCAAAGGTGTGTTTTATTTACTTTTCTGGTCATTTGATAGTCTAAATCTGGGGTGTCCAAACTCAGTCCTAGAGGGTCTGTGTCCTGCTGAGTTTAGCTCCAACTTGCTTCAACACACCTGCCTGGAAGTTTCTAGTATCTAGTAAGAGCTTGATTAGCTGGTTCAGGTGTTTTTGATTAGGGTTGGAGCTAAACTCTCCAGGACACCGACCCTCCAGGACCGAGTTTGGACACCCCTGGTCTAAATAGTTTATATTATTTTGGTTTATTAGTTTTAGTTGATTATTGTTAGTTCAGTTCATTTATTCATTCATTTTCCTTCGGCTTAGTCCCTTTATTAATCAGTGGTCGCCACAGCGGAATGAACCGCCAACTTATCCAGCATATGCTTTACGAAGCGGACGCCCTTCCAGCTGCAACCCATCACTAGGGAATAGTTAAGTTAATACTTTAAATAAAATGAACAAAACGTTGATTAGTTTAATTTGATTTCATTTTAGTTAACATTTCTGTTGTTTCACATTACAGTTTTTTTAGGGTTTTAATTATTTGAAGTTAATAAGTGGACAAAGTAGTTAGTCATTAGAAAAAAAATCTTTAATTATAATTATTGTAAACATTATTATTAGAAATGTAGCATGTTATCACAATTTTTTCATGTCTTAAACAAAAACTAGCAAAAACATCTAAACAGATTTCCCAGTGTCCATCATGTTAAAGTTACCCAGACTGCTCTGCTGCTCTTTCTCTGCAGGACAGCTCTGTGATAAAGTAACATGGGAATTTGACTTGAGGTTGGTGATTGGTAGTCCGAGCAGCTTTGGTAAAGTTTAACAGTAGCAGCTCTGTTGTTTTTTTAGGAGTAAAAATATCAGTGTTGGAATGTCTGAAGGACACAGAAGCGCGCTCAGCATGTAGAAGACTGTGTCTGATGGTCTCAGAGGCTTACCAAAGTTGTTTTTTCTCTAAATGCTATCGGTCAGTGTCAAACTGCACATGTGTTATATGTTGCTACAACCTGATTCTACACACCGACCCACCCAATGAACACACAATCGGTTGAAAGATTCTTCACTGAATTCAGTCTTCAATACCAGTCTTTCTCTCAATTGATTATTCTTCGTCCTCGAACCCTTCATCACTCCTATTCGATCAGCACTCTTTTCTCACGTTCAAGTTCATTTTGCTTTATTGGTGTGCCATTTTGGGTAACACTTTACAGTAACAGTATGAATAAAGATGTAAAATAATGTGTTAAAATGTAAACTAAACATTATTATGAAGAAACGATGAGTTAAAGCATGCGCTGATCATAAACTAACTGTAACTACAACATGAGTCACATGTGTAAATAACGGCTATCTTAATTACTTGGTTGTACATGATTGTTTGCTAATTAATGTCAGTGTTTCCTCTGGGATTTTTTCCTGCTGTGGTGGCAGGCCTTTTACACAAATCTACCAACTACCTATGGCGTTAATTCAACGACAAATGTTGTGAGCTCAGTATTATTGCAAGTTGAGATCGCATATATGAAATATGAGCATGCAAATCTATTTGCTTGTGCGCCGATTTCCTCTGTGCAAAAAAACTTCTTGCACACGCTCAAATATACGCTGCTCAAGTGCAGATTTTCTTGTGCACTCTCAAATAAACGCCGCTGAAGTGCGATTTAGTGCGTTTATGTAACAATTATGTGTCCAACATTTATTAGATTTGCCAGGACTATTTCTGAATGTCTCTAATAGACCTACAGAGCGGCGTTAATGCATCCTGAAGTTAAGTGAAACCGCTATAAATTCCAGCAAGATCAAGTAATTGTATGCAGAGCCATAGACCTTTATCTATGAAGTATAATTATGGAAGTGTGTTCAACTTAACTGAAAGATACATCGTGTTTGCTTGCCTCATGCATCACGCACCTGTCAGTCAGTCAGGATGTCATCTAGGGTTAAACAAATAATGCACAGCACTTCTATGGTTACAGAAAAGTTTGCGTTGTTATTATTCACTTACCTTTTAATACGTTTTGGTGTGATTATAACCCACTTTTAAAAAAAAATGTTTTGAATGAGAAGCTGTAATGTAGCCCTGCCATGGAAGAATGAATGTAGTGAAACCTTGAATGTATTAATAACCACATTAGTTTATGCTTCATTTAACCATCTTGAGCTCACGATATGTTAATGTATCATTATATCATGACTTTACTTGGAGGGGCACATCATCATTAACCCATTCTAAAATTCAACATCAACAGTTTAAACACAAGAGTTTGTGAGTGGTTAAAGATGATTAAATGGTAATGTGCCCTTCCAAGTAAAGTCATGATATAATTATACATTAACAGCTCATGATTTCTTGTTTGTTATATTTAGCTTAAACTTAAATGGTAATTAATACATTAACAACATGTACTAACAAGTAATTAGGTAGCCTTATTCCAGCCTGGTCTCACGATGAAACGTAAGTATTTTTTACGTTTTGACAGTTTAGTGGCTAATTCATACGAATTTGAGTTCAGTTGTACGAAAATGTACGATTTTAAAAAGGAGGTGTGGCACCTAACCCCAACCGTCATTGGGTGGTGAGCAAATCGTACCAAATTGTACGAATTAGATCGTACAAATTCATACGAATTAGCCACTAAATCAAAAAGTTACGAATTGCCGTGAGATTGCGTTGCCTTATTCACACATGAACTTAGAGTAATGTTTAGTTTACATTATTTACTGTTTTTGTACAGTGTTACCACAATTTGTAAAGCACTGACAAAGCATTTTAGATATAGAATTTGTAATATATTATCATCATTAAATTAATAAAATATACTGTAAATGGTAAATAAATGAAAGAAAAATCTGTAAATTAAAACAGATAATACTTGTAATAATTCTAATAATTACATAAAGTGTAGATTATTTAAATAAAGCACATGGATTTAGTTGATTAACCGTTTCTTATGTTGTGGGTGGTGTACGCATATTTTGCAGCCAGATTTGATGTCATTTCATCCTCTCTCAGTATACAGTAAAGCGTTGTTTAAATTAAAGAAGGAATTATTTAATGTTTCAAATTAGGTGAAAATATGCCTCTTGTTGTGGTGTATTTGGAGCAGAAGAGAAAGAAGTGTCTCATCCTCTGTTTAATTTGTGTCACAATTTTAACATATTCACTGTTCTTTAGGATGCCAGAATTTTTATATCCATTTTTCTGTTTTGATTTCTCTCTCTCTCTTTCTCTCTCTCTGATGAGGTGTTTTACTATTAGAGTTCCGTTTCCCTGGAGACCGGAATCTTGGAGTGGGTTCTGGAATGTTTCTATCTGAATAGAATCTTTATAGTCTCAGATCTTCATCTTCTTAGAATGCATGCATATAATAAGAAATACTGAAATTCTTCCGTTAGCAGTGATGCATTATATATTGGTGCATATCATTTAGTGAAGTGAGTTCAGATGCAACAGCCTCTAGATGCTGTGTGAAAATTCTCATATGTTAATGTTCAGTTATTTCACTTTAAAGGCAATAAAAAGAATGTATTATTTGCCACAAAAGGGAAATTGCTAAGCCTTGACACATGAGCCTTAGAATAATTTTGAGAAAGTTTCAGCTGGTACTTAGAGGATTTTGAACTTCGAACATGGCATGGTTGCTGGTGCCAGTGGGGGGCTGGTCTGAGTGTTTCAGGAGCTCTAGGGTTTGTAGAGAATGGTGTGAAAAAGAGAAAATATTCAGCAGATGATGCCAGAGTTCAGAATTAAATGACCAGACTAGTTTAAGCACACATGAAGGCGAAAGTAACTCAAATAACCACCCATTACAACTGAGATCTGCAGAAGAGCATTTCTGAACACATCAAACTCTGAAGCAGATGAGCTACAGACGGCCACATTTACACTCTTTTCAGTTGAAAACAGCAGTCTGGGGCTACAATACACATGTGCTAATCAAAATTGGACAGTAAACTGTTGGAAAAATGTTGCCAGGTCTGATCAGTTGTCTGATTAAAGCTTAACCTTTTTTATGTGAATATTTAAATGTCATTTTTAAATTAAAGGCATTATGAATGTTAATTGACAAAACAAAATTATTGGAATATATAATTATATTAATGAAAATAAATATGATATATTCATGTATAATATTAATCTATAATAATTCATATATAATATTAATATACATAGAGTTCGAAATCGAGGGATGTAACGATTCACCTGACTCGCAATTTGATATGATTATCCAATACGATAATATCACAATCACGATTTTAACACAATTACTTGAAACGAATTTAAGGTGAAGAGCCCTTTCATTTTTTTCTTAAATGCTGCACATTCTTTGCAAAATAATATGTTTCTGCCATAACCAAATAGCTACTTTAAAAACAAATAAATTCCAAAATAAAGAATAATAGAAACTAAAGACTCATTAATATAAACAAACTAAAACTGTGACTGTGCTGATATTTTACTTTTTTTAAAAGAAATATCAGCATATCTCTGGTTTCTGGCATAAGCTGAGATCTTTGCACATTTAGTGTGTCCCCTGCTGAAAAAACTCTTTCACTGGGGACTAAGATGGCTGGTGTGAAGAGGTACGTCCTAAACCTGAGAGCACAGTGTGTTCAAAAGTGGACAATAGGCCCTCTGCTCCAGGCGACTGGCCACTGACAAAATACTGATTATAAAACTAATTATATAGTAATATAGACACAGGACTTGAACATGATTATGAAGGTAAATAATGAATATTACTTGTATAATTAATTAGTAATCAGTATCAGTTAGTAATTAGTTAGTAATTAGTAATAGTATCAGTATGATACACTTGAGAAGAGATAATCTTGAACATTTTTAAATATTCAATAATAATGAGCAAATGATTAAAACATGCATAAACTAATTTGGAAAGGAGAGGGTCAAATAATCTAATACCTGCTTCTGTAACAGAACAGATTTCTCTTTCAGTCTGAAAAACATCTTCACACTCTTCCCCCCCACACTTTTGCTGATGCATCGTATGATCTCTGTAGCTCTCGTCAGAACAAGCACAGTTGCAAATCATCCGGTCCTGGTGGTTTGCCTTATTAATAGTTTTTTTGGATATAGACATCTGTGACAGTAGTTTTTCACTGTGCTGATGGTTTATGTGCATCATATTCATTGTTCTGTGAGTGTAAGTAAACGTCTTTTTGCAGTATTTGCACACAGATTGTGTTTTGTCTGGCGCACTTCATCGCTGTCATTTCACGCTGCAGTCCCAGCTCTTGCTCACTGCTGATGTGCAGGTAAAGTGAGTGTGTGCCTGTAAATACAGCGCCCCCTCAATTAAAAAAAATTATCGTGATTTGTTCAAGATTTCTACCGGTTCGAATCATCACCTATTTGAATCAATTTTTAACTAGCTCACAGTGAATCATTACATCCCTAATGAAATCCTTTGTTTATTCCATAGGAGAGCATAATTAGTTAAAAACTCCACATATCTTGCAGAAGTACCTACCACCAGAGAATAAAACTTGCATGTAGAGATTTTTAGGAAGACCAGCAGCTGCAAATATGCAGTTTTTTTTGCTTTTGTTGCTCTAGTTAATAGTTTTGTTTTTTTATAGAAAGGGATTGTAATGGCGATCTATTTCTTCCAGTTTTCCACCATTTCCATAAGGACTCTGCACAAAGGATTTGATGTGTAAAACCACAAACTTGCAATGCAACAGTTTTCGTTTGTCAGGAACAACAAAAATCAAAAAAACAAATGGAAGAACTATTTACACTTTTCCAAGCTTCAATATAAATATGGTTTAAATATGGTATAAATATGGTTCTACCATCAAGCCCCTTCCTTCTTTCTAATCTTTTTTCCCTGTTGCTTACGCACACATATGACGTATGGCATTAGTTAGCATATGAAACGTCATGTACATAATATAATATCACAAAACATACAGATCAAATGCTGTATCAAATAACAATAACTATATATCTCAATACAAATAATATAATATTATAGAAAATGTTACAAATCTCTTTATGGCTGTAACAGGGATATTTCACATGAAAACCTATGTTCTGTCAACATTTACTAAATGCTGAATGCTGGCACCCATTGACTTCCATAGTAATACCCCCACCCCTACTGTGTCAACTCAAAATTGTAAGGCAACTTTGCTGTTGAGCTTTTTTGAGTTGACTCAACTTTTAACCCAAGTACTGCACTTGACTCGATTTAAGCTGAGTTGAAACTCAAAAATGTCCTGAAGCTGGTTGCCTTCTTCTTTTCTTTATTTTTTTACAGTGTAGTCAATGGGTGCCAGCAACCAATTTTTGTTTAAACTTTTCCTTTAATAAGCCTTTATCCATTTTTCTGTGCTCTAAATCAGGGGTTTTCAAATTGTGGGGTGCGCCCCACCAGGGGGGCGCCAGCACCTATTAAGGTGGACACGAGTCATTGAGGCGTGCACTTGAGTAAATGATGATGACGATTTTTATGTGTTCACTAGAGTGAATCTGATTAATGTTAGCTCCACATCTAACTATCAGTCACCTGTAGAGTGAATGCGTTCGAGATAAACATATAGAAATAAAACGGACTGGGTGCTTTTTAAAATGAATGATGGTGAATGAAAGTAAAACCGCTGAGCCGTCTGACAAAAAAAGTGTCCTTCTGAATCAAATCAGCAGGATGCCCTTCTGGATCTTTCACTTACGTCGAAGACACTGCTGACTACATTTACATGGACATCTGTAATCTAGTTATTTGCCTTAATAGACAATAATATAATTAAGGTGTTTACCTGAAGTGCTTTCATATAAGAGTTTCCTGTAATTTTGGGTGACTTTAACTGCAGTTCGGCAGTTTAACTCATGAACATTTCATTTAATCCCCCGTGACAAACTGAGGTACCGTATGGCTTACACTTATTGACCGTGAAAGATGGTTTACAGTTAGTCGTGTCAGGAATCCGACCATGTTGTCCTCACAGAAACAGGCTCAGCCGTCACACTGAATCAGGTAAGCTATACATTTATGTCTCAATGTAATTAATGCTGCGCACTTTAAACGCAGTAATATGTGAATGATGTTTGCACATGCATTATAATTTTGGCTCAGTGGAGAGGGAGGGGGGTCCTAAAAGTTTGAAAACCCCTGGTCTAAATCATAAATCATTTGTCAGTTTGATAATGTTCTTCTTTTGTAAAATGTTAGTTGTTTTCATTCCTTTTGAAAGACGTTGCACTCTTTCATGTTTCATTTTTTAGAGTGCTGATGAATAAAATACTCACTTTAATTAATTGGGTTTTTATGGGATTCTTAAATGTACATTCCCATATTTAATTCAAAGGTTCATATAGAGGTTGATATACAGTATGGTTTATGAAATAGCTGCAGGTGCAAGAGACCTAACATTATAAATAAAGAATGTGATGTGATCCTTTAAGGTTCTTGCAGAGAGGGTGTGTTCACGTTGAAAGTCAGCAATGATTAAACTACAAGCAAATGCAGAGATCTGAATTTGGCTTGGTGCCAGTTTAGTGAGGTCTCATCTCAAGTTGCTGCTAACACTTGTCAAGAGACCCTCGCTTGAATAAATCAGTAAGCAGAATGAACAACCGCAAGAAGGAAAAACCAATGTGTTCTCAATTAGCCGCCTCCTGATGTGCAAGACAGAGGCAAGGAAACAATGATGGGTGAGAGAGGGGACGTCCTGAAAGAGAAAAAGGCGGAACGAGGAGATGTTGAGGTGATGCTTTGCCCCAGATGGTTTATGGTTAATGGTGTAATTATCTGCTTTTGAAGCTTAACAAAGAGCGTCTGGAACTAAATGCTCATCCCAGTTAGAGAAAGCGAGACGGGACGCCTGACAAGCTGATCTCTCTTTCGCTGTCTCTCGCTGTGCAATTGTCTGCTCTGTTGATCAGTTCAAAACAGGAAGTGGGCCGGTGGCGATATTGTCTGTCGCTCTCACCCGCTGTCTTGCCTCTTTCTCTTTCTCACTCCTCTTCTTTCAACATAATCCACCATTCATCGCTCCATTCATCTTGAAATCCCACACGGCATGGTCACAGATGCATACACACACACTGCATTCTCATTAACACATGTGCTAGCGCAAACACAAGCTGAATGCATTCACACAGACTCATCATTGCTATTGAGACCTTGAACGAAGGCCCAAAACGCACACACACTGCACACCTCTGTGGGATTGGGCTTTGAAAGAGATGCCTCGGCGCTCACATCACCATTGGGTTTGTTTGGTGTGGGGCTCAAAGGGAGTGAAATTCTTTTGTGTGTGTTTTGAATAGAAACTGAAGGCAAACATTACTTATTTTGTGGTCTTTAACCTAGCGCTGACCACTGAGGGCCACGGCTTTAGAGAAAAGACTTTGGAAAATATGCTGATATTTTTTGTTTATTTAGAGTAAAAAAGTCAACACAAAAGGAGGTAATTAAATGAGCATTTGTTTGGGTGAATTCAACCGCATTCAGAATTTAGTGTTTAATACAGTATCTTTTATTCCTTAACTTGTGGGACTTGTGGAGATGCGCATCAATGGATTTGCGCTTCAGTGTTTGGACTTTCAGCAGTGAAAATTAAACCACACTGAACTAAACTAAACTGAACTAGTTCTCCCCGCCCACCGTTCCCACATGCCTGTCAGAGTGTGCCTCAATCTCCGCCTCGGCTGCGCCAGATAAACAGCACAGTGACAGACAGGAAGGAAGCAGATCTCATGTAACATTTGTAAGAACTTTCCCGATGATTATTTGATGTATTTGTTGTGGAGTTGCAACAATGAGTCGCTCACAATGTCGTTACAAAGTTGACGCACACACATAGACACAGCAGACACATACACACACAGCGCACGTTTAACTTTGCACTGTTTTTGTGACAGAATACATGTTAATATCCACTGCTGAATGGACATTCGTTATGTTAATTTACAAAATAAAAATGATTTAACGTCCACAAACCGGGATTGAAGCGTGTCCTTTTATAATAGTACATAACTGACATGCGGCTATGGTGATGAAGTAAATATGGTAAAATCACTGTTATACATTACAATCATGCACTGTTTTAAAAACGTTTTAAACTTGTAAAACTCATTCTTGATCGCATTTGATGATGGTTGATGATCCTAGCGAACTGAACAGATCTTTCAATCCCGGTTGCTTTGCACGTGTCCTGTCTTGTTCATATGATTATACGCGTTACTACATGTTAGTATGTGGCTGTCACTCTATTTGGTGGGTGGGGAAATTGCACTCCTATGTCATGTTGCGGTGGGCCTCAAAGTGGGAGGGATTTGGATCCTATTTTTATGTCAGGAAAAAAAAAAAAGAACCTTATTGTCTTTATGTCACCCCAATATTAGTGTGGATACACTATAACTACACACAGTTCTGTCCAAACAGCTTCCAAAAGATGATTTTCATCAAAGGTGTCCTTTAAGCTGCTTTGACACAATCTACATTGTAAAAGCACTATAGAAATAAGGATGAATTTAATTTAATTTAAAGCTGAACTTATATTTTATATAGATTTAAAGTAACACTTGCAAATGTAAAAGATTGCTAAAGCATATTTCAAACAGAACAATTATAATTACTGTATGTAAAACTAAAATTGCTTAAAATAAAGTAAATGTTCTTGTACTTTAACTAAAATAAATGGTAAAAAATATAGATATTCATAATATAAATGTCAGAAACACTAGAAAAATATAAGTTTGGCCAATATTTTATACTATCAAGATAACACTTTAGTTTAGTTTACCAGCCTATTACTAAGATATTAATTCAATTCAATTCAATTCACCTTTATTTGTATAGCGCTTATACAATGTAGATTGTGTCAATTGGCGAAAGTGAAGAAAAAACCTTGAGAGAAACCAGATATTAACTGTTCATTAGTAGTTATAAAGTACAATCTTATTCTGCATCCCTAATTCTACCTAAAACTCAAACACAACTTCTACCTTACTAACAATTAATAAAAAGCTTATATAATAAAAAGTTTGTTAATACCGTGTATTGTTACTTAAACTAAAGCAGCCGATTCTAATGTTATCATTCGATTGAATGGGCGTTATCAGTGGTTATCAGCTGATAGATATGGGCCAGGAGGAGCCTTCTGCGCCTACTAGTAGACTCAGAATTACTGTTATCATCCATCCACATGGTTAATCAGCTATAGATCACATACGGCTGGGGCTGGAAAATAACGAGAACTATTTATATTTATTAAATTTCCTATTAATTGTATTTTATTAATGTCGACCCCTACCCTAAACCCAACTGTCACAGTAATGTAAAAACAGATCTGGATCTGGAGTCTTCTCTATTAGTATAGCTGATTAACCATGTGGATGGACGATAACAGCCATCTAAGCCTACTAGTAGGTGCAAAAGGCCCCTACTGGCCCATATCTATCAGCTAATAACCACTGATGACACCAATTCAATCGAGTGATAACATTCACAGCGTGTGACTAAAGTGTTACCGCTGTATTATTTTTGGTAAATGAATACAGAACAGTGGTGAAAACCACAAGCAATATGTCAAAGCACCAACAATATTTTGCAGTACAAAAGGATTTAATGCCCTTAGGCTTTAAGAAATGCTCCTTTTTGGCAGCTTCTCAAATGTTGTTAAAATGACAAGACTACTGAACTGTGCTGGGTGATTTATTTATTTATTTATTTTTTGTTCACTTTTTTTTAAAATCTTTTTTTGAAGTGTGTAGGTATTGCAACATTTAGTATTAAAGTTCATTATGCACGGCATGTTCAAATAAATCTATTCTTGTCTACCACAGAAAAAATAAGGTCAGTGGATTGACATGAGGACGAGTAAATGATGACAGAATCTTCATTTTAGGGTGAAGTAACTCTTTAAAGGAATTTGTAAAGAATCTTAGGATTTGCACAGAGACTCTGCATCAGTCAATCATCATGATAAAGGTTTAGTTTGAGCATGTAGGAGTTGTGAAATCAGTTTCACATATCACAATGTTTCTCAATCATTCTTTTGCACACACGCACACGCACACGCACACACACACACACACACACACACACACACACATTCCAGTAGGTACCCATGCATCACTGGCTTGTCTTTCCGTTAGCACAGTAATAGGAGTAGGATTCAGGTTGTGTGTGTGTGCGCGTGCATGTGTGTCTATGTGTGTTAGACACTTGTTTTGTGCTCTTCTGTCACAGAGTATGTGACGGCCAGAGCGTCTTTCAAATCAGCTGACGGTTAATCAGGATAGAGGTCATGACCCTTGACCATTAAGTTATCCATGTTGTCGTCTCCTACCCAGACACAAAAAACAGAGCACAAACTAGCTTTATACACATACACACAGAGATACTCTCACCCACGCTTCTAACAGACAGCAGGCAGTAGTAGTTCTTAAAGGAGACGTGCTGTGGAAATACAGTACAGCAAACAAGACTCTGTCACTCTGGATATGCTGGGCAGTTTATTCCACTAGAAACAGTCAAGGTAAAAGCTATTCAAACTTTGTTCAATGCACGCTTCTGGAGAATGGAGAGTTGGGAATTTTGGAAAGTAGGGAATTTTGAGGAAGAAGAAGGTTTTGAGAAGGTTGTTTTGTAGGTAAATATTGGTGCCTTGATTTTTATGGAAGTGGCTATTGACAGCCAGTGTAAATTGTTGAACAGAGGTGTGATATGCAGTATTTATAAGTTGTTAAAGACACCTTTGGCATCATATTTTGAATCTGTTACAGAAGCTTGATCGTTGATAGATGGATGGTTGGGAGGCCGGCCAAGAGTGCATTGCAATAATCCAGCCAGGAACAAGAGTTTGAGCAAGGAATTGTTTAGCATGCTTTGATTCTGGCACACCTACTGTAACACTGCACATAGCATGATATTTACTGTTCTAGTAAATTGGTCTGTGATTGTCTGTTCTGCTGATTATCAATAGTAACTTTAGGTTTCTGATTGTCCTGGAAGCAGTTATGGTTGATGCTCATAGCTGGATGTAGAGGTGTTGGGTTAAAGGTTAAAGTCCTTCATCCAGCAAGAAATGTCTGTCAGACATGCTGATACAGTGTATGAATAGCTATCATAGGATCATCAGTGTGGAATGAGAGGTAGGTTTAGCAAATCATAGCATAATATAGTGTTGTTATGGAGTTATTAGAATAACAGTGATAGGTAAAGTCATGCTTTGGACTGACAAACCCTAGTGGTGCCATGTAGATTAGTGATCCCCAACCTTTTTATCACTGCAGACTGGTCAACGCTTAACAATTTACAAGACGAGACGTTCGTAGATGGTTCGTAGGTTGCTAGGCGACCATCCACTGTTTTCTCAGAGGATGATAAGCTGACAAAATATTGCTGTCATTCTGATACAAGTTTTATTTATGGAGAAAAATTTACAAAGTTGATCGGTCAGCTCTTTTTACGTGACTCACGGTGCATTCCCTCATTGCGTCTGGAAGGCAAGAGTGCGCAAGCTGCACACCTCCATTGGAAATAACAAACTTGCGCAAACTCTAGAAAAGCGATATGCAAATGGCCCCTAAAAGGCTGCCGTCATTTGCGATCTCCAGCAGTTGATCTTCTTGCACAGACATGGTGGATTCACCTGATTTGTTGACAAATGGGCTGCAGATTCATTTCTTAGCAGTTCGCTGGTCCTTCACTGGACCTTTTTCCCCTACGCAAGAAACTTTCAAAAGATGTCTGTTTCTTACTTATTTTGCTGCTTGTGGGTTAAATCTGGGCGCTCAAGTGACCGAGATGTAAGTGAGAGAATGTGGTCATTTTTCAAAATAAAAGATTTTTCAAAATGAAAGATCGTTTAGATAAAATAAAACAGAAATAATTAATGATTTCTTGTGCGGCCCGGTAACAATTGATCCACAGACTGGTACCGGTTCTCTGCGCAGTGCTTGAGGACCACTGATGTAAAGAGAAAAGAGAAATAGTCAGAGACAGAGATATGAGGTGCCCCAGAATCTAAATCTTGCCACCTGTGAACATCACATCTCCAAAACACCCTGAAACACCTGTTGGAAAGGTACCAGAGTGAAGGCATGTGCTAATGATGTGAGTGCAGGTAAAACTGAAGAAGAAATGGTTTGTATAAGATGGAACAGGACCATCCCGACAAATAGTAGGATGATTGGAAAGAATGAGTTTAGAAACTACTGCCTACTGGAGCAGAGATGCATCAATTGTTCAAAATATATAGGATATAATAATATATATATAAAAATACTCAATATTATTACAATTACCACTTTAACATATCACAAACGTATAATTGATTTAATAAAAAGAAGAATAAAAAATAACTATAATAAAATGTGGGCGTCACGGTGGCGCAGTGGGTAGCACGATCGCCTCACAGCAAGAAGGCCACTGGTTCGACTCTCGGCTGGGTCAGTTGGTATTTCTGTGTGGAGTTTGCACGTTCTCCCTGTGTTTGCATGGGTTTCCTCCGGGTGCTCCGTTTTTTCCCACCAGTCCAAAGACATGCGCTATAGATGAATTGGGTAAGCTAAAATGTCTGTAGTTTATGAGTGTGTATGGATGTTTTCCAGAGATGGGTTGCAGCTGGTAGGGCATCTGCTGCGTAAAACATATGCTGGATACGTTGGCGGTTCATTCCGCTGTGGCAACCCCAGATTAATAAAGGGACCGAGCCGGAAAGAAAATGAATAAATAATAAAATGTCTTAATGAACTTTAATTTTTTAATGCAAAATCACAAAAGTCTGTGTTGAAAATATGTATTCTGATAAAAAAGGGCAGCTATTTAGGGATATATTCCACACGAGCCGCTAATGATATTAGTGTTATTCAGTTTTTTAATGCTGTTCGTGGCTGGTACATTTTCTTAAGCCAGTGTAAGGTTTGGCAAATTGTGACTTGTATGACTATGAAAACCATCTGTCTTGGTTTTTTCTTTAATCAAAAAAAAAAAAAAACTTTTATTTAATTCAAGCTTATTTTTTTGGGATTTACAGTCTTGAGTGGAAGCATCTGATAATAATCCTGCTCTGAATCCTGTAATGGGAAAAAACCATGATAACATTTGTAAATGTGTTTATGTGTAAGCGGAAGTCATGGGTGAATGTGCACCGCTCTCCATTTAATGCTTGTTAGTTTTAAAGCAATTCTGTAGATTAGCTTCGAATGCTGCTAATTAACAGGGTTACTGTTGCACCCGTTCTGCAGAAAGAGGAGGTACGCGTATGTTTTTGTTAGGGTTTTCAGATAAGCAGTGCATGACCACATCACAGACGTGCCGCTTGGCAGAGCTCCACAATCCTGCTGCATTACAACTCATGCATGCCGTCTGATCTTAACAGCAAATTCCAGCCCTAGTCTGAATCTCACAGAGAGCTCTACTCTTATTGAAGGGATAGTTAACTCAAAAAATGGGAATTATGTCATTATTCGCTCACCGCCATTTCTCTCTAAGACCTGTTTTTACTTGCTTTCTTCCAGACCGATCTGGTTACGGTTTTCCCATGTGATGAATGGGAACTGAACAGTGCAAGCTTCAAAATACTACCATAAAAGTGGTCTATTTGACTAGTGTGCTTTTTCCAAAGTTCTTTGATGCCATACAATAGCTCTGTGTGAAAGACAGACCTCCAGTGAGCTGTAACTGCTGCGAGCGGATCATTCAATCATTCACAACTGGGTCAGAATAATTCAGACCTGCTTTATGAAATTATTTAAAAAAAAAATGAAATAAAAGAATTATTTTTGCTGTTGCAGTAGAGCCAAAACCTCCTCTGCGTATGAATATAGGCATATACAGAGTATCCGGAAAGTATTCATAGCGCTTCACTTTTTCCACATTTTTTTAATATTAAAGCCTTGTTCCAAAATGGATTGAATTCTTTTATTTCCTCAAAATTCTACACACAATAGCCCATAATGACAATGTGAAAAAAGATTTTTTGAAATTGTTGCAAATTTATTACAAATAAAAAACCTGAAAAATCTCATGTACATAAGTATTCAAAGCCTTTGGCGTGAAGCTCTAAATTGAGCTCAGGTACATTCTGTTTCCACTGATCATTCTTGAGATGTTTCAGCAGCTTCATTGGAGTTCAACTGTGGTAAATTCAGTTGATTGGACATGATTTGAAAAGGCATACACCTGTCTATATAAGGTCCCAGGGTTGACAGTGCATGTCAAAGCTAAAACCAAGCATGAAGACAAAGGAATTGTCTGTAGACCTCTGAGACAGAATTGTCTTGAGGCACAAGGCTGGGGAAGGTTACAGAACAATTTTTGCTGCTCTGAAAGTTCTAATGAGCACAGTGACCTCCATCATCTGTAAGTGGAAGATGTTTGGCACCACCAGGACTCTTCCTAGAGATGGCCGGCCATCTAAGCTGATTGATCGGAGGAGAAGGGCCTTAGTCAGGGAGGTGATCAATAACCTGATGGTCACTCTGTCTGAGATCCAGCATTCTTCTGTGGAGAGAGGAGATTCTTACAGAAGGACAACCATCTGTGTAGTAATCCAGCAATCAGGCCTGTATGGTAGAGTGGCCAGACGGAAGCCACTCACCGCCTGGAATTTGCCAAAAGACATCTGAAGGACTTTCAGACCATAAGAAACAGAATTCTCTGGTCTAATGAGATTAAAAATTGAACTCTTTAGAGGGAATGCCAGGCGTTACGTTTGGAGAAAACCAGGCACCGCTCATCACCAGGCTAATACCATCCCTACAGCGAAGCAAGGTGGTGGCAGCATCATGCTGTGGGGATGTTTTTCAGCAGTAGGAACTGGAAGACTTGCAGGATAGAGGCAAAGATGAATGCAGCAATGTACAGAGACATCCTGAGTGAAAACCTGCTTCAGAGTGCTCTTGACCACAGACGGGTCACGGTTCATCTTCCAGCAGGACAATAACCCAAAGCACACCACCAAAATATCCATGGAGTGGCTTCACAACAACTCGGTGAATGTCCTTGAGTGGCCCAGCCAGAGCCCAGACCTAAATCCTATTAAACATCTCTGAAGCTTCCCAGCCAACCTGATAGAGCTTGAGAGGTACTGCAAAGATGAATTGGCAAAAATTCCAAAAGACAAGTGTGCCAAGCTTGTGGCATCATATTCAAAAAGACTTGAAGCTGTAATTGCTGCCAAAGGTGCAACAATGAAGTATTGAGCAAAGGCTGTGAATACTTATGTACATGTGATTTATCAGGTTATTTATTTTTAATAAATTTGCAAAAAAAAAAAAAAAAAAACATTTTCACATTGTCATTATAGGGTATTGTGTCAGAATTTTGAGGGAATAAATGAAGTGAATGTATTTTGGAATAAGGCTGTAACATAAAAAATGTGGAAATAGTGAAGCGCTATGAATACTTTCTGGATGCACTGTAAATATAATATAATATAATATAATATAATATAATATAATGTGTCTCAGAAAAAACAAGCAAAAACAGTAATATCATACAAAATAAGTCTGCTTATCGTGCTACAGGAATAAGAATGAATACATTTCCTACAGGAATAAAATCGTGATCTGTGTAATCCTTTCATTTACTTTCCTTGGCGATGATGTAATAAATTCGTAATCATGACATTTTTTTTTTTTTGCTGCGTAAGGCTTAAATGAAAATGGTGTTTTCGAATGAAGAGTTTGATCAACATATCATATAATTTCATCAATTTTTATTTAGACATTTGTCATCTAATTACAAAAAATCCTGACAGAATTAATTTTGCTTGGTTGTTTTTTTTTTTTTGATACTGTGTATATTATATTATTTCATTTTCCAAAAAAGCAGCAGTGCAGGTTTTATTGATAATTTACTTATGAATTGGACATTGTGTCTGTCCAACTTTCTGCTCTGGATCACAAAAGAAAATATATCGATTGTTTTTTTGAATAACATAAGAATGAGGAAATGGTGACCCAGGTTTCCTTCTTTAGGTGAACTATCCCTTTAAAAACACGTTTGATGACAGTTTACTGTCACAATGAAACTATTTACACAGAGCTGAAATGTAGCCAGATGGAAGGTGTTAAGAAGATGAGTAGAGCTGGACTGTATTTAGTTAGTTGATGTCGCTCCTGCTTGGTTAATATCACTTTCTCCTACTTCTCTCATTCATCCCCTTGAAAGCACATCCCACAGCTCACGGCTTCACTCAGCACACCTTCCGTCTTTCCTTTCATCTCTTCATCTCTCATCCCCTCATTTCCCTCCCCATTATTTTTGGATCCGTTCTGTTTTCTCTTGACTTTTCTTCGCTCTCCGTCTCTCTGCTTTCTGTTCAGGGAGACGCCTAGTTTCTTCATGGAGGTCCTGCTTTCCGTGGCTCAATTCAATACTGTGCTCATGAGTCCCTAATGTTGGGGGTCTTTTTTCCTCTACAGTGATTACTTTGGGGCCAATGAATGCTTCAGGGTCCACCGAGCTTTGTAGGGGCCCCTATTCTAGCTTGAAGACCTACACCCAGGCACACAGTTGTCATCTACTTGACTGCTAAACACCTGTTTGTAATAGTGTGTTTTAATGTTTATATCTAGTGACAGGGGGTGGGCTTATTGTGGATTCAATAGTTTATATTCGTCCTGTTGTCTAGTTTATCTAATTTGTCTTTTTCTGTTTTGTCTCTTTGTCTACTCTGTATGTGTGTGCGAGACCAGCTTGTGCGTTAGTGAGATTGTGTAAAGTCAATATCCGTTCATGCAATAGAGTTGCTTAGGGACTTTTATTTGAGTCAAACATATGAAAGTGTTTTGAATGCTGCTAGAAGTTTCCATTTATTGGTTTGGTTTAAAATGAACACATTGTTTTCTTCAGTCTTATCGAAGAAAAGTTATTTTCCTCCAAACACAAACACAGTCCCAGGTCTGGCTGCTCTCTGGTTTTTGATGTTTTACAGAGGTTTTCCCCCATTGTGTTTCATTGTGTTTAACTGAAGGTCACACTTTTCCAAGAAACAGACAAAATATGCACTAAAACCAACCTCTTCCTGGCACTCTCACAACTGCTAACAGGTCAATTTATTCAATACTATATTTTATAGAAAAAATCCCTCTAAATTGTTATTATGATAATTTTGGCTGCTGCAATATACTGTTGATAACCATAAAGATTAACAAAGAATAGTACATATGTGAGGGAGGCACGGTGGCTTAGTGGTTAGCACTGTAGCCTCCCAGCAAGAAGGTTGCTAGTTCGAGTCCCAGTTGGCATTCCTGTGTGAAATTTTCATGGAGTTTTTTTCTCCCCGTGTTCGCCTGGGTTTTCTCAGGGTGCTGCTGTTTCCCCCACAGTCCAAAGACATATGAGTAATTTGGGTAAACAAAATTGGCGTATGAGTGTGTGTGTAATTGTGAGAGTGTGTGGGTGTTTCCCAGTACTGAGTTGCGGCTGGTAGGGCAGCCGCTATGTAAAACATATGCTGAAATAGTTGGCAGTTCATTCCACTGTGGTGACACCTGATAAATAAGGGACTAAACCGAAGGAAAATTAATGAATGAGTGCATCTGTTTCTGTATGATTTTATGACACAGAATAATAAGAACGTCTAGAAGTCGCATTTATTCTAGGACAGCCTCTCCTTTACTGTATAAGGAAAAAAAACACTTTCCTAAAAACACATATTTCATTTTTCCTAAATTGTCTTTATTGTTTAGTGCAGGGGTTCTCAACCTTTTTACTTCGGGGCCCACTTTTTTCCACCTGTCTGACATTTTCTCAAAAATGTTTGTATGAAATGCTCATTTAAACCTTTATTTATTAACAAATATATAAAAATACTTTATAAAAATATACAATTTTAGTAAAATTTAATTGTATATAAAATTAAAACTATAAAATATATAATATATTAAAGCTATAGCTTGCAAAAGACCAGCTTCTGCTTTAAACTGGACTGACTGAATATCTACTATTAAATCTACTATTCAAAAATATACAGACAAATGTAAAATACAGTAAAACACCCTAAATCTGTTGAAACACATCGATCTGATGGCGGTTGAGTTTGCAGCTTTATATTATTGGGAGATCTCTGACAGGAACAGTGAACAGCTCCGCCAGAGAGCTTTATTTTACATTCTGTGGCAGAAACACTATTGAGCCTCGCTAGATCCTCCTGTTCGTGCGCACGTCCATTATAAAACATTCACAGGACATTAATTTGGACAACTATGCAGATATTAAATAGTTTACACAAAAATACACAAAGACAGACTTTCACTTTCCCTTCACGCATATTTTGTAAATGAACTAACACAATCTCACGACAATTCATAAAGTTTTGATTTAGTGGCTACATCGTATGAATTCGTACGATCTAATTCATACAATTTAGTACGATTTGTGGTTGGATTTAGGGGTGGGGTTAGGTGCCACGGCTTCTTTTTAAAATGGTACATTTTCATACGACTGAACACGTTTGAATTTGTGCGAATTAGCCACTAAACTGGCAAAACGTAAAATACCTATGTTTTCTCGTGAGATCAGGCTGGAATGAACAGACTAATGTGTACTACTGTAGCTGCAGATGCGATCATGAGGCTGTTTTGCAACGATTACTAATACGATGCAATTACTAATATTATGAAAATAATTACTAAGACACATTACGCAACCCAGTATTGTGTTTTGATTACGTACCTTTATATACATTTCTGGAGAGCGCCAAATATGTCCCAGGAGCTACGTTTTTTTGCAGTTTTTGTTTTCACGAATCCGCCAGAGGCCACTGTGTACGCTTTTTCAAATCTCAAATTTCCCTTGCGAGTGCCATTCCTGCCTGCTGTTCTCACGTAAATCCACCAGAGGCCGCTGTCAACTGACTGATTTACTGACTGGCCAACCGATCGATCTCCCCACCCTCCCCCTTCCCTAAACCCAATCAATAATGTTTTCAAAAGCACAAATTGACCCACCCATCCCCTTTTCTAAACCCAACCTCAGTGTTTTCAAAAGCAATCCAGAAATAGAAAAGCCCCCTAATTTTTACCACGTTTTCAAATTTGACCACATTCTCACCCTGTTATTTACTTGTTTATTTAATTTTTTAGCTTTTGTTTTTGTCTTACCTGCTTTCTGCCACTGTGCTCCATCGGACTCGAACCCCGTTGTCACAGTCAACTCAAGTCTCAAGCCCACCGACGTACATATCGAGCTACCGGACAAACTGCAGCAGGAAAGCCGTCCATATGGAGGTAAGCGGTCAGCTGGTAAGCAAGAAAAGGAACAGCGTCATACTGCCCCATAGCGTTCGTTTTTGATGCAGCCATACGTAGCTCTGGCTACATAATTCATGATTTCCAGAAACGTATTTAGGGCTACGTTTTCTGAATGAGCCTATGTTGGTATTAGGTGAGAAGGACGTTAATTTTTTAAATAATAGTAAAACTGAAATGTATCTCAAGAGTGATTCTGATTGCAGATTGAAAGGATTGGGGATAGGATGTTCAGTATACAAATAATTATGTTGAACAAAGTTCCACAGGAAACAAAAAATAATTGCATAAAAGTGGGTGTTTGGGAAAGTTACTTTTAAAAAGTAATCCATTACAATCTCGCGTTACTTCTTTACACACTAAACTAAACCTTTCTACTTTTGTTTTACCTTTTTCTTCTGGGCTGGGATTTGTAATTAAATTGTTTTAAAATAATAATAATAATAATAATAATAATAATGATAATTATAAAGAAACATTTTAGTAGTCTAAGCAAATATCTATTTTTGACCTTTCCTGGTTTTTGTTCATTTTAAGGCATACATACCGAATGTGTTTTGTGCAAGTAAAACAAATAATTGTATGTACTGTATTCGTATTTAAGCTATAGAACTACAGTAGGTATCATGTTTTCACATTGTGCACAGCACTTCAGATAAAAAGTAACTCAGATTTTTTTTTTGGAGATGATAAAGTAATGCATTATTTTAGTTACTTGAAAAAGTAATCTGATTACTTAACTCACGTTCTTTAATGCATTACTCCAACACTATGTACATGTGTGTATGTGTGTGAGCGAGAGAGTGCGTGTGTATGTGTAAGGAGAGTAGCCCCTCACTGGTAACTGTAGTAAAGCTGAGGTCTGCACAGGTCAGCTGAAGGTGTTCTCATCGGCACAACAGGGAAATCAGGGAAGAAGAAGATAGCTTTACAGAGATGCAACAAGAAAGCTGTGATTGGTGGTCTGGGTTTCAAGAGAGTGGGACACAGGGTCAAACTGACAGTCCAGTGAACACACACTGTTTGGTAGGCTACCTGCTGTGGAATCAGTGCAGTGCTCAGGGACTGAAAACTCGTGCATTTATAGGAAAAGAGGGATAAAGGTTGAGGAAGACAGGAGAACAGGATGCTCGGGGTCACTCATGTGTTTGCCATGTGTGAATAAAAGCAGAAGACAGTCCTCGCATGAAAGAAGTGCTGTTTTTGTGTGTTTCAAGTCAGCATGAAATTAAAACGGAGCCTGTTTACATTCTTAATAAAAGCTCCAGTTGTTATTATGAATGATTCATCAGTGCAGCAGTGATCTTTCATTAAAATGTAATAACTTGCTCCACCTCTCAAGCGGCTTTTTAAAAAGCTCTTATTTTTTAGCTTCTCACCACCTATCATGTGTAGACAACTTTTTGGGATCCATTAATTAAACTTACAAAAAAACCTGCTTTAAAATGAGTTGTTTTACATAGAATTAAGCCAGATTACAGAAGTGAAGTGGTCGAAAATAGCATTGTGTGTTGACTTAAAGTGAGAGGCACTGATTATCAGCCATAACAGTTGAAGTCAGAATTATTCACCCTCCTGTACATTTTTTTTTCATGTATTTCCCAAATAATGTTTAACAGAGCAAGAAATTTTTCACAGTATATCCCATAATATTTTTTTCTTCTTAAAAAAGTCTTATTTGTTTTATTTCGGCAAGAGTAAAAGCAGTTGGTAAGCACTGTTGGTAACACTTTATTTTGATGGTTCATTGAGGATTAAATAGAGTGTCTGCTAAATTGATACTGCTGTTAATACTGCTTCTTCAACAGATTTAAAAAAAATAATAATTTTTTTAAAAAGATATTTTTTTCAGAACAACCCCTTCCTCAAAAATTTAACCCCTTACAGATGAGGGAATACATAAAAAATATATATTATAAAAAATAAAAAAATTAATTAAAATAAAATAATAAATAAGTAAGTAAATAAAAGGTACTGCCATCATAATTAGTTTTCAGGGGATACATTTGTACATCAAGTTACATAGGGTTACATTGTAGGTACCTCAAATTATATTGGTGATAGGTTAAGAAACCTCTAAATATGTTTTTTTTAGCTGGAATGTTTTTTCTGCAATATTTATGAAGTATTCTTCTATTTTATTTGGTTCTTGCATGACTAGAGCTTTTTCTTTATGGTTTATAGTGTAATGGAAGAACCTCAACAGACATTTAACTGACTATAAGAAACTTTACAAGTTGTCTACTGGTCAACTTATACTAACCTTAACCCCAACCTAACAGTCTATTTATAATCTAATGGGAATTAGCTGGCATGTAGATGCAGTGTAATTTAAATCCAACAAACAGACTATCTAAATAAAGTGTGACCTAATTTTTTCAAAACTATTTTATAGTCAGTATTATTAGCTCCCCTAAGATAAAATATCATCATCAATAATATAAAATATAACCCCGTAAAATATCATGTACTGTCATCATGGCAAAAATAAATCAGTTATTAGAAATTAGTAACATCATTATGTTTGGAAATGTGTTGAAATAAATCTTTCTGTTAATCAGATATTGGGGAGAAAACATACAGGGGGTTTAATAATTCTGACTTCAGCTGTATATTTAAATGTTTATGTTTTACTTCTTAACTTATTTACTAGTACATTCTCTCTATAGAAATAATGAAAAGCATGGATATGACACCATTTAATTAATAATTCTAATTTATTTGCTTATTGTTATCATTACAATTATTATAAATATAATTATTTCCTATAATTATGTTATTAATACATACATTTTTATTATGTGCAGGTTCAGATTACATAAATGTGACAAGATTGAAAAACAAATTGAAATGATTAGATTATTGTTAAGGATTAATATTTGTTGTTTCAAATAATAATTATTGTACATATAATGCTGGTCGTATATATTTACATGTAGTGGTCATATACACTCACCGGCCGCTTTATTAGGTACACCTTACTAGTACCGGGTTGGACCCGCTTTTAGCTTCAGAACAGCCTTAATCCTTCATGGCATAGATTCAGCAAGGTACTAGAAATATTCCTCATGGATTTTGGTCCATATTGACATGAAAGCATCACGCAGTTGATGCAGATTTGTCGGCTGCACATGCATGATGAAACCACCACATGCTCTATTGGATTGAGACCTGGTGATCATTTGAGTACAGTGAATTTATTGCGCTTTATGACATGGCACGTAATCCTGCTGTAAGAAGCCATCAGAAGATGGGTACACTGTGGTCATAAACAAATGGACATGGTCAGCAACAATACTCAGGTAGGCTGGGGAGTTGACCTGATGCTCAATTGGTACGACTGGGCACAAAGTGTGCCAAAAAAATCCCCCACACAATTACACCACCACCAGCCTGAACCATTGATACAAGGCAGGATGGATACATGCTTTCTAGTTGTTGACACTAAATCCTGAGCTGTTGGACCATTCTTTGTAAACCCTAGAGATGGTTGTGTGTGTGAAAATCCCAGTATATCAGCAGTTTCTGAAATACTCAGACCAGCCTGTTTGGCACCAACAACCGTGCCATGTTTAAATTCACCTAAATCACCTTTCTTCCCCATTCTGATGCTCAGTTTGAACTGCAGAAGTTCATCTTGACCATGTCTACATGCTTAAATGCATTAAGTTGCTGCCATGTGATTGGCTGATTTGAAATTTGCGTTAACGAGCAGTACCTAATAAAGTGGCCGGTGAGTGTATATTTGATGGGCGGCATAGTGCAATAAACTATTTTACAGCTTTTTATCATTATTATGATTATTATTTTTATTACACATATGATATATAATTTACTATTATTTCTGTTAAAATGTGAACGAGATGACTTTAACTTTGAAAAATTCAGCAGTCACATTTTAATCTCCCAAGTCGTAATACAAATGTAATGACAGATTCTTACAAAAATTTAATTGAAATATCTTGAAGCCACATGGTTAGGAATTGGTTCTAATTAACAGTAAGTCATTTGTCCAATTTGAACTACAATTGTGTGATGGGATACCTGTCAGGTGAGTTTGGAGGCCAAGACATTAACAGAAATTGACCAGCATGTTTCATATTATGTGCCTAAAATTATCAATTCAATGATGATTTATTAACATGACTGTAAGAAATACAATATTGCCAAAAAATATGTATGTTCACTAAGAGGTCGCTGAGGAGAACTCTAAACAAAACAATTTTATATTTAATGTAAAGTCACTTTATTTTGTTGGTCCGTTTGTTGAATTCAAGTTTTATTGCATCTGCATGCCAAATAATTCTCATTAGATTATAAGTAGACAGTTAGGTTGGGGTTAGGGTTAGTGTAAGTTGACATGTACTTGTAAAGTTTCTTATAGTCTTACTAAAAGTCTTACCTTTTAGTTAGTTAAAGTCTTACCTTTTGTTTTTGCATAAACAACGTCTTTCCAGTATCATAAAAATCCTTTTCATACAGATGAAAGTGCAGGAAAAAAGAAAAAAAAGAGTTGCTTTGATCACAGTAACATTGTGCTTGTGTTTGAGAGTGATGTGATGTGCTAGAAGGTCTGTGGTATGATGGAATGCTCTCTAATGTGTTTGCATGAAACTGTTCATCTTTCAGCCTGGTTTTAGTGAGATTGGAGCCAGGATGGCTGAGGAATGTGCTGCACTGTCATTGCAGGTGCCTCTCCCAGAATGCACCTCTCTTCTTTCTGTGATGTCATGATAATATCGGCCTTCCTGTCATCATGACAATGACTGCGCTGTTAACCCCTCCTCCAGACCCCAATAAATACCCCGCGTTCGATCTTGATTGGTGGAGGGGTCAGACTAATGGGGCGCCCCGTGTAAGTAAACCACAGAGATAAACTCATGCCAGACTGAATTACAACACTACACATACACACACACACACACTCGCTCACTCTATAATTCACAGTTCAGACTCTGCTGGGCTCCAGCGCACTCACGCAGGACGAGTAATAATTACGTGGAAATGAAACCTTTCATTTAACAATGTCATCTGTCCCTTTGCCCTCTTCCGCTCTCGCTTTCATTCCCTTGTTTCCCCATCATCAAGATGAAGTGAGCTGAAATGCTGCTCTTTCAAGTGCATGTGTCCGCCATGTGTTCAGCCTGTGAGTGTGTGTATGTGACTGATTGACTGTGGTGAAAGCGAGCTGCCAGGACAAACCAAACCAACATAAATCTGCACTTGACCACAAAGGCTCCAACAATTACACAAAAAAACTGTTTCAAAAGTGAGTGTTGCTGCCTACAGCTCATATAGACTACTATCTTCCAAGGGAGCATCACATCTCTCAGGAAAGCTCTACATAGGCAGCAACTGATTTTAACAAACAAATAGCTTCTATGATGGAAATGTGACTTTGTAAGGGGCTTTGTAGGATCATATTTATGTATTAATTGCTTTTTTTATTGTCAGTGTGTAAACTATAGAGCCAGCTTAGCCTCATAAATAAGACATTTACAAAATAAAATGTATACATGCACAGCACAATTCACATTTACAAAATTCCATTTGTAAGTTCAAAACCCGATTCATCAAAACACAATGCAATTTGTAAGTTCAAAACACAATTCAAAAATACACAAATCCAATTCATAAGTTCAAAACACTATTTAAAAATACACAAATCCAATTTGTAAGTTAAAAACACGATTCAAAAATACACAAATACAATTCATAAGTTAAATACACAATTCATAAATACAATTCATAAGTTAAAAACATGATTCAAAAATACACAAATCCAATTTGTAATTTCAAAATACACAAATCAAACTTGTAATTTCAAAACCCAATTCAAAAATACACAAATTTAATTTAATTTGACAAAAATATTTACTTTTGAATTCATGAATTCAATGTGTTGAATTCATGTGTTGTATTTACAAACTGTGTTTTCAATTTACAAATTGGATTTTGTAAATGTGAATTGTGTTGTGCACTTATGAATTTTATTTTGTAAATGTATTGTTTTTGAGACTGATCTGGCTCCACAGTAAACAGCTATACCAAAACCTAAAAATGAGACTTTCATTGATTAGCTTTTTTAAAGGGATAGTTCCCACAAAAATTTCTACAGTACATTTCCATACTAGGGCTTACATAGTACCCCCACCAACCCCCTTTATTTTCTGATGGTAACTGGTTTTCAGTGGTAACTGGTTTTCAGCTTTCTTTGAAATATCTTCTTTTGTGTTCAACAGAAGATAGAAACTCATAAAGGTTCAAAACCACTTCAGGGTGAGTAAATAGTGAGTACATTTTCATTTATGAGTGAACCATTCCATACTTTGCCTTTAAAAAGCCTGTAGATTTTTTTTTATGAGGGACATTTTGCTCTTGTTTTGTGAAAATGATAAGGATGTGATTTTTTATTTTTTATAAATTTTTTTTTTTGCACACACTAGTGTGAGGTTCTCTTTTGTTCAATGACACATGAAACAAACAAGGAATAATTAATGATGGGCCATTGAATTCTTTGATAATGCACACCCCGAGACTGGAGCGCATTATTCCACTTACGCTATGGTTTCCAAATGTAACACTGATCAGATGTTGTACTTCATTTGACAGATTTTTATCCTCGAATCGCTCCTGTATGTGGAACTGTTTTCAGAAACATCTTATCCTAAGCCTGTTGTTTTGATTTAATTTTTGACGGTTGTACGCTGGGAAATAACTAAAATCATGTGGCGCAGTGAGATGGAGCCATAATTTAGTCAAGATCTTCCTGAAACTACTTTTATTGTGCATTTAATTGAAATTAATTACACACAGAATGTTCATCAGCCAATCAGAATCAAGCATTCAACACATTTTTAGGCTCATTGAAGATAAACATCAAATTAAAGCTGCACTAACGCTGGCATCTACTTTAAGGCACAATTCACACGTTGTTGTTATAGGTGGAGTTAGCCAAATGCTAATTGTGAAATGGAACAATCTAATATAAAATCAACATGAATGCCGTGTCAATGCCACCAAAGAAAGCTAAAATGGTTTTGTCAGAGGAAGTGAAGAAAAAATGAGAGACTGTAAGGACTTAAGCCTGAACACGAATTTATATCAGACAGACTTGCGCTTGATGGGAAAAGCTGAAAGAGGCAACCAACTGCCATGTGATGATATTTGTTAAACATAGTGAAGTGTAACAAAGGCTATTTTACCTGGTCGGTTTCCAAACAAGGCATTAGCTTATGCTGGCTCTGTTGTTAGTCAAGAAATGTGAGTTGTGTGAAACAAAAAATTTACTTCACTGGTAACAGGCAATTGTGCCTGTTCCACCATAAGGGTAGCAAAATGTTGCTTTAAGTGACTATGCATTCATTTGCAGAAAATCTATGACCAATTTTGTATTTTGCTTTATAAAGAAATGGAGCAACTGAATATACTAAAAAGTTTTTTTTACCAGCTACAGTCATGTAGCCTAGTGTGAACTTTACATACCAATTATCAGTGTTGGGGTAACGCCAGGGGCGTCGCTAGACCCAATTCACTGGGGCACGTGCCCCAGTGAAAATCTCCAGTGCCCCAGTAAATGCATTGAGATATGATTTACTTCACATGCAAGTGTATTTATTAAGAGTGGTAATTCCGAAATTAAGACGTTATTCTCTATGTGCAACCGAACCAACGCAGGTGAAAGCAATGTGTTTAACCAAAAAGCAAACTGAAGCATCTCCGCGTGTGCGCAGAGAACCCGCACGCCTTTCCCACGCGCTGTTCTCGCACGCGCTGCTCTTCTGCTGGTGCGAGTCCCGGTAGTTAACATGCGCACCAAAAAATCAGGCTACCTGCTTGTTACGCGCCGCTCATGCGTTGTAAAACCGGCGTAACAGCCTTTTTTGTTTTGCAAGTGGACAAAACTAAAAGTTTAAACAATATGACTGTGATCTTACTTAGCATGCCTCCTGATAGATTTTTTTTGTATGAAGCAAAAAGGAGGGATGATGAGTCAGAGAGGTAAGACTTAACAAACCTAATTATCTGCCATGTGTTAAGTCTACAACAGATAATTCTATAACACATCTTTTTTTTTTTTGTATTTTATTGAATTGTCTATAGAATTTTATTCAAATGAAATTAATATTTATGCAAAAGTAATTTCTTAAATGATCTTAGCATCACTCCAGTTGTCTTAACATTGTTTTCCAGTTACATTTAAGATTATTTAGAAGAATAATTGTATAATAATAAGAATACTTTTATTTATAATAAATATAATAAATATTATATGATATTATATATTACAAGTAATGCATTATAAAGTATTATGTAATAATACTCATTTTCTAAGTAACAAGTAAAGTAACACATTACTTAAAAACAAACACAAATCCATACGTCATGTATAGCTCTGGGGTCAGGAATTTCTCAGATAACATTATCCTGAAATATTTTGATGTGTTTTTAAAGGTAAATGAAGTTGTAGATTATACAATGCGTGGTTAATTGCAGAGCTCCTCTATTGAAAAAAAGGAAAAAAGTTCTGAAAGACATCAAGCCTCAGCCAGGTCGCAAAAGTTACTCAAAAGTAACATAATGCATTACTTACCATAAAAAGTAACTAAGTAATGCAACTAGTTACTTTTTAGTCAATATTGTAATGCATTACTTTCAAAAGTAACTTTTCCCAACAGTCAATGAGTACAAATCTATACAAACTACGTTTTTGAAAATCTGCAGTGTGTTAGAAAATATTGACAGAACTTCAACTTTAATGTTAGCATGTATATAAGCAAACTGCAAAACACTATCCATGGAAATAAATAGCAAACTAAAAAATAAATAAATAAATAAACCATTTATATTTTCACATAACTGATTTTTTTCTCAATTAATGAAGCACATTTATAAATTGCTTATTAATTGATAATAACAGAAATATACTTGACTAAAATATATCCTAACTATATTATGTTTCTTTACATATTATAATGAGTATTTCTCTCAATTGCCTAGTTGACTTTTTCCAACTCAATTTGAGTGATAGAGCTTTTCTCATCCACAAAGTGCTTCTTTAGAATCTGACTGGAACATGTCAGGAGTGCAGCCTTGATACCTTGAAATATTTCTTCTGTAAGCAGATCACTGCGTTTTAAAAATGAGAATAAATAATGTGGTGAATGTTGAAGGAGGTTGGATTTCACGGGCATAAGTATGTGTTATTGCACCATAATTTGATACAGTGTTGTGGAATGTGTTTGTGAAAGTGTGTGTGTCTGTGTTGGCAGTCTTTGCATGCCACTTAGAGTGTTAAGAAAGCAACGAAATTACTTTCTTAGCACATTTACTCACTCTGTGTGTGTAATTATGCATGTGTAATTATATTATAATATAATGAACATCTTAAATTGCTTGTAAGTACTGCTCTTATTCAGCAAATACACTCGTGGGTGCAGTCTGGTACTGATTTTATGTGCCTCTAGTTGATGGTCAGTGGTTTGATTGTGCACTTTATGTCTTTGAGAACATGATACGGCACTAGCTCAAAACAGAGCACATACACAGTATCCTTCGGCTGAACTTTTATAAGTATAAAATAAGAAAACAATAAGTTTCCTGTTTTCCATAACTGTTTCATATTTTGCTGACTGGATTTCTGTGTCTCACGGACAAAATGATTTTATATACATTCTTTTCTGATTCTCTTCTTGTCTTGTTTATGCTTTATGAAAGGGGGAAATGTGCAAATGAAAAAAAAAAAACCATTGAGTAATCAGAATAGAAAATATTTTGGCCAAACTACATTTGGCAGTTGTTTTCAATTGGGTCTACCATAAACATATGGTATACTGTAGGTATGATACAAGGTCAGCTAATACCAAAGTAGGTTTTCCATATTTTTCTTTTTTGTAAAAAAGTTAATAACAACACATGGTTTTTATGTTATGGAGACTTTATTCTGCCACTGAATAAAACATTAAAAAAGAAATTATGAAATTTATCTCCATAGACTTAAAAAAAAAAAATTCAAACAATTATAACAAAAGAAACAAAAGTAAATAGCAAGTTTACATCTAAGATTGTGTGAAAAAAACTTTTATTCAGGGATAGAAACAAGCTTCCATAGTATGAATTACCTTGAAATTAATGTCATCTGTTGATAGCCTGACTGTAGAATTCACAATTATGACATATTCATAAAGATTTAGAAAAGAATTTTAGGTTTTCATACTCTGAAGGTGTGAGAATTTCCTCCTTCCTTCCCCTTTTTCCACCAAAACAAATCTGCAGAGTGAGCGTAATTGAACGGATTTTCGGAGGGGTGAAATTAAATGATCTCATGGGAGTATAATGACAAAAGGAAGGTAATAAAGAAAGTTTTGGAAGTGATAAAGCAAAGGTGCGGAGGGCACACAGTGGGTGGAGCTTTTAGACACAAAAGCGTCCCGCTTCCCCTCCCCCTGCTCAGGTCCAGAGGGCAGACTAGGGTCAGGCTCTCTCCCTGGGGCATCTTCTACTCTAGCCCCAGGCTTCTGACAGGCCTGTGGGAGTTTTTAGAAGGTCCTGAGAGAGGCCAGACCCTTTATACCTCAGAGACCTCACTTCACCTGCTTTCTCTTTCTCTCTTTATCTCACCTCACTTCCACGCTCTCATGTCCAAACACCCTTTCCAACATGTTTAACACGGTAATCAGAGCTCAATACAGTGAAAATAACCTATTTCTACATGCTTTGAAATAACCGAGGAAGCTTCATCTGTCAAGATGGGATGTTTACCATAAATTACATCTGTTGGCTTCAATTTTAATCGGGTTGTAGTAAGGTCACTGTTTACAGCACTGCTAAATGCTTGCTGGTGAATTCATGGAAGTGTTTATGTTGTTGATGTTTTTTCCTTCCACAAACATCTTAGGTTTTTTTCTATCTTTGTGTGTGTGTGTGCGTGTGTGTGTGTGTGTGTGTGTGTGTGTGTGTGTGTGTACATGTACACGTACGTGTACATGGGTGTGTGAGTTTTTGGCCCAAGGGTTTTGATTAAAATCAGATATGTGTGAGTAAGGGGTCAGCAGATGGAAAAGCAATAAGACACAAACAAAGAGTCTAGGGGACCAGAATGGAGGATATGTTTTCTCCATCTTCAGGTGGAGATGTTTGAGTGGACGGATTGTTGACATTGAGTTGTTCATAATTCTCTTTGTGCATGTTTGTTCCGGTCTGATGTGGTCTGGCTGTGTTTGCACAGAGTTGTGCAGATGGAAGTCCTCACAGTGCGCCAACTTTAAATAACATGACACATCAGTGTTATAACACAGACCACACCAATTCAATCAGCTATAATCAGCTAAACTCTGCTAAAAGGTATAAACTTTGTTTTACTCGTGTTACAAGCTCAGACTTAAAGCTGAATAAATGTGTAAGTCTATTGCAAGAAATATGTAGTATGAGTATTTTTAAGGTTGGTGTTGTTGAATTAAGTTTAAGTCAGTGACAAATAGGATTTAATGGATATGAATATGGTCAAATTAGTAATATGGCATTAATATTTGCTTTATAAATATTAATAAAAAGCCAATATGTAAGGTAACCTAAGTCTATACAATTTTTGCACTCTTTCACATCATGACATAGGATTCCTTTTAACCTCTCTGAATATTTTATCCCTAATGAACTGTTAATATGGTTTCAGAGGCAAGTCAGTGGGATTTAGATGATACAGTTATAAGATATGACAGAATCTGAAGCACAATAATGAGCAATAGGTGAGCCCTGAGTAAGTGAAAATGAAATAAAGTGATTGGATTATTTGTGATTGGATAAATGCTCATAAATTACATATCCCTGTTACCACAGCAGTGGTATCATCAACTGAACAGAGTTGGTCACACTTACATGTTCATTCATTCATTTTCTTTTCTGCTTATTCCCTTTAATAATCAGTGGTCGCCGCAAAGGAATGAATCACCAACTTATCTAGCATATGTTTACGCAGCGGATGCCCTTCCAGCTGCAACCCATCACTGGGAAACACCCGTACACACTCATTCACACACATACACTAAGGACAATTTAGCTTACCCAATTCACCTATAGCGCATGTGTTTGGATGTTACATGTTCTGTTAAACAAATAAACAACAAACATATTGGTTGGAAACAAGTTACAATTTACACTGAATGATGATTCCTTGGATTTACTCAATTTTTTTACGTTAGGTGGTTGTAAACAATTTATTTGGGCTGGATTTAAACAAACAAATTAAGTTGAACATTGTTAAATTTCATTTGTTTGTTTAAATTCAACACAAATAAATTGTTTGCAACAGTTTTGCATGCAACACTTTTTTTAATGAAATACATCATTCACCTGTTGTAAGACTGTTGACAGTCTGTATAGTTTGATGTTTGAGCTCCAGAATGAAATGTTTCCCATATTTGACAAACAAAAATGTGGGAAAGAAAGATCTATAAAACAGGACCCAAATAACCATTTCACCTTGAAAGGATTATATGGTTCTTAAAAGAACTGTTACTTTGTGGATAGATCCTATAAAGAACGATCTTCTTTAGAGGGCAGAACAAGTTGACATGTACTTGCAATGTACAATCACAGGCTTCCCACGCTTCTTGAAAGTACTTGAAATTCAGACATACGGATTCAAAGCCTGGAAAGTACTTGAAAACAAAGGTCCTTGAAAGTGCTTGAATTAAATTTGAAATTAAATTTGTTTTTGGTGTCATTTCAATAGTTGTACTGTGCTGCTGTCAAAAAACCGAACGAAAAAAACTATGAATAATGATAAATAATCCATGCTTGATCAATATTTCAGAGACCACATTTAAATATTACTAGTACAGAATTTAACATTCGAAACATTCTCATTACTTTAATGTGAATATTAGGTGTAATTGAAATGTTAGGACTTTCATGGCACTATGGGTTATAGATTATGAAGGTGACTGATTTAAAATGAATGCTGTTTTAAAAAGTCCTTGAATCTAGTGTTTATTAAAAAACACCAGTATGGACAAGGAGTGTTTCTAAAATGCTGTTTTAAAATAAAAAACACCAACATAGGCTAATTTTGAAAACAAAGCCCTGTATACATTTCTGGAGATCATGAATTATCAGAGGGACATATGACGAATGCTACGAGGCAGTATGACGCTGTTCCTTTTCAGGCTTACTAGCATACCTCCGTAATAAAGTTTTTTCCACTCTAACCAGTTTGCCCAGTAGCTCGCCCTGTACATCGGAGAACTTGAAATGCAGAGAGGAGTTGACCACAATGACGGAGCTCCAATCCGGTGATGAATGGTTCCAATAAGCAGGTAAGACAAAACCAGAATCCAAAAAAATTAAATAAACAATAAAACAACGGTGAGAATGTGATAAAATCTGAAAAGTGGTAAAAATCAGGCAAGGGCTTTTAAGGGTTGTGTTTAGGGAAGTGGGTGGGCAGGTCAATCGGTGCTGTTGAAAACACTGTTAGTTGGGTTTAGGGAAGGAGGAGGGTGGATCAGTCATTCAGTCAGTCAGTCGACAGTGGCCTCTTGTGGATTTACGCGAGAACAGCAGGCGCGATTGGCACTAGCAAGAAAAATTTGAGATAGCATACACAGTGATCTCTGGTGGATTCGTAAAACAAAAACTGCAAAAAACATACCTGCTGGGGTGTATTTGGCGCTCTCCAGAAATTTATATAGGGGTACGGTTTCAGAGAAGCCTGGGTTGAAAAACGCACTAGTGTAAATGCAGCCTAGTTCTTTAATGGCTGCTAGTTGAGCAGGATAAGGTTTTATTATGTATGTAGATTTTGTTATGTTCCAAAAAAGTAAAAACATCCAGAACTGAGGTGTCTAATTCCCGATCTGGTTTAATCAGAATCTTACAGATCAAATTTGGTAAGAAAAAACCTCCACAGAAAGAAAGACTTTGGAAATGGTCCAAAAGGGAAACTGTTATTCATCTAGCCGTGAGATGAACTGTTCTTTCCCATCTCAAATAAGGCAAGGGAGCAGAGGTACAGACCCAGGGTGAGATGAGATGTTCCTCAAGCACAAAAGAGACAGAATTATGAGGCTGTAAGATATTATGTGTTACAGTACTTAAGCTTTTATGAACTGTGGGGTCTCTGTGCATGTGTGTGCCTCACTTTCAGATATGCATTGTGTTATGTGTGTGTGTGTGTGTGTGTGAGAAAGAGAGAATGTGTGTTATGCATTCTTTGAGATGTGATTGCTGAAGGGAGGATGATTTTGTGTGTGTGTGTGTGTGTGTGTGTGTGTGTGTGTGTGTGTGTGTGTGTGTGTGTGTGTGTGTGTGTGTGTGTGAGATGATGATGGCTGTGTTTGTTGGCTTTGAGAGGGGAGTGCTGAATGAGTGAGGGTGCTCGTTTGTCATCGAGATTTGTTTAATTACAACCTGTCCTTCTCTCCCTCATCCCTCCATTCTCAGTAATCTTCTCCTCCTCTTTTCAAGTGTAAATCCCTCCCTCCATCTTTTCTTTAAGGGAGGGCCACATTCGGCCGACCAACAAACTGGAGAGACTGATAGATGAGCAGTAGAGTTTGTATATGTGTGTGTGTGTGAGAGAGAGATTTTTGAGCACACGCAGTGTCTCCTGCAGGGGTTCAGTCAGGGATTCGTGTGTGTCTGCATGTACATACTCATCCCGAACTTGACCATTAACAAAAACAGAAACACAATCATTAAGCACACACACTCTCTGTCTCTCCTACTGAGTGCTCATGTAAAGCCACACATCTGCCTTCCAAATGCTTCAGCAACCATTTAGAAAACTTTGCTTAATATCTTAATTGCAATACAAACCCAGTAACTAAGTGTACAGTAACCAACATAGATGTATATTTTTGTTAATCATCTACAAAAAACTGCAGCATAATCACTCATACACTAATAATAATAAACAGATTCTTAAAGGATCATGTGACACCAAGAAAAGCCAAGTGAATCACCAGCTTCACAATCACGCTACTATTTAAAATGTATTCAGATAGGAAAAATGTATTTTAAATCAAATTTTTACTGTTTATATTGTGTGTGTGTGTGTGTGTGTGTGTGTGTGTGTGTGTGTGTGTGTGTGTGTGTGTGTGTGTGTGTGTATGTATGTTTTGTCGAGTAATGCAGCCTTGGTAAGCATAACACGCTTATATGTCTCACTGCATCTGTGGAGATTATTCTGTCTGGAGAAAAAATCCCATACTTGCCAAAACTCACAACTAATTCTGTCAGATATTGCAGTGAATTCTGAGCTTCAGTCTCTGAGGTCTGAAGAGATGTTGAATCACGACATCATGTGTGATTTTCTGTGATCTGCACTATATCTAAACTCTCAGCAGGATCTACCATTCCTCATGGAGCAGTCCTACTTCTTGCTCTTTTTCTTTCCTCATCCTTATCCTCTCTGTCTGCCTTTCAGGCTGAATTATTCTGGCTGGAAATAAAGGATTAGTGTCTGAAGTGACACAGGCCAAGAGTGTGAAGGACGCTGTTAGGTACTGTGAGAAATGACAAGAGTTTGTGATTTATTAAGAACTCAAACAGCGTGGCATGATGGCTCAGTGGTTAGCACTGTCACCTCACCGCTAGAAGGGCACTGGTTCAAGTCTCAACTGCACCAGTTGGCATTTCTGTGTTGAGTTTGCATATTCTCCCCATGTTTTGGTTTGGTTTTCCTCCAGGTGCTCTGGTGTCCCACACAGTCCAAAGACATGCGGTACAGGTGAACTGAATAAGCTAAACTGGCTGTAGTATATGAGTGTGTGTGAATGCAAGAGTGTATGGGTGCTTCCCAAAACTGGGTTGCGGTTGGAAGGGCATCCGCTGTGTAAAACATATGCTGAGTCTCGGCGGGACCAGTTGCCATTTCTGTGTAGAGTTTGCATGTTCTCCCTGTGTTCGGGTGGGTTTCCTCCGGGTGCTCCGGTTTCCAAAGACATGCGGTACAGGTGAATTGAATAAACTACAATTTGGCCTTATGCTGTATGTGTATGAATGAGTGTGTATGGATGTTACCCAGTACTTGGTTGCAGCTGGAAGGGCATCCGCTGTGTAAAACATATGTTGGATAAGTTGGCGACCCCTGATAAATAAATGGACTAAGCTGAAGGAAAATGAATGAATTAATTAATAAGAACCCAAACAAGGCTCCACGGTGGCTCAGTGGTTAGCACTGTCGCCTAACAGCAAGAAGGTCACTGGTTCAAGTCTCGGCTGGATTAGTTGGCATTTCTGTGTGGAGTTTGCTTATTCTCCTCTTGTTCACATGGTTTTACTCCAGGTGCTTTAGTTTCCCCCACAGTCCAAAGACATGCGGTAGAGATGAATAGAATAAGCTAAATTGGCCGTAGAGTACGAGTGTGCATGAATGTTAGAGTGTATGGGTGTTTCCCAGAACTGGGTTGTAGCTGGAAGGACATCTGCTGCATAAAACTTAGCTAGGCAGTTCATTCCACTGTGGCGACCCCTGATAAATAAGGAGCTTAGCCGAAGGAAAATAAATGAATGAATAAGAACCCAAACAAAAAGCCCTTTATTTTACATGGCTGTTTTATATTCATGTCTCACATAACTACGTACTAACCCAAAAACTACCTCCTACAGTAGTTACCTTATATAACCAGAACTTCCTTATTTAATTACAATGTAGCAAGGTGTTAAGTACACATGCTGTGAAATATAGTGCAATCACAGAAACTGAGAGCTGAAGCAGTTTTTTATCCTCAATCGCTTGTTTATCCAATCTGTTTTTCTCTGTGAGTTTGCATCTCTTTGGTGGTCTGTCTCTGATGTTTATAATTGTAATTTAAAGCTTATGAAACTCTGGACAATCTCTTTTTCAGCCTTTTTCTGTTCTCTCTGTCTAATGTCTCTTTGTGTGTGTGTTTTCAGCATGGGTGTGACCCTCATTTGTTAAACAATATGTGTTTACGTGATCAGGAAATTTCCACCGACACTGCAATTGACAATACAAGCTTGACCTTTGACTTCTGTACAGTCAGTCGGCCGAAAGAGGAAGGAAATGTCAGATTAAATACGGGTCACATGTGCACCGTATTTAATCTGACATTTGGGCTAATGCATATTTATATGTTAAGTGTCACAATCATTTATTGTTCTACTCAAAAGTCAAGACTATTTACACTCATTTTTGAGCTAAGTGGATTTTTAAAAAGTTTCAGGAAAGAGGATTTTAAAAGCAGCATTAATAGCTGGGTTGTGCAATTATTGTATTTGGAAGAAGTGGAAAATGTTGTGGAAAAACTGCTATTCGCATGTCATACGTTTTATGTTATGTAATGTAAATAATTAAAACAACTGGGTAGCATGATCGCCTCACAGCAAGAAGGACGCTGTTTCGAGCCCTGCCTGGGTTAGCTGGCATTTCTGTGTGGAGTTTGCATGTTCTCCCCGTGTTTGCGTGGGTTTCCTCCTGGTGTTCCGGTTTCCCCCACAAGTAAACATCTGGTATTGAATTTGGTAAGCTAAATTGTCTGTGATGTACTGTATGTGTGTGAATGAGTGTGTATGGATGTTTCCCAGTGATAGGTTGCAGCTGGAATGGCCTCTGCTGCGTAATAAGCTGGGTAAGTTGGTAGTTCATTCCGCTGTGGCGACCCCAGATTAATAAAGGCACTAAGCCGAAAAGAAAATGAATGAATGAATAGATAATGTCTAATTGAATTATGCCATGAATATAATAATCATCCTTAAAAGAAGTATGATGGTTTTGTAAATATATATATAAAAATATCTGTATATATTTATATTTATACAAGCACACATACACTGCCACTTTATTAGGTACACCTGTCCAACTGCTCGTTAACGCAAATTTCTAATCAGCCAATCGCATGGCAGCAACTTAATGCATTTAGGCTTGTCGACAGGATCAAGATGATCTGCTGAAGTTTAAACCGAGCATCAGAATGGGAAAGAAATGTGACCTAATTGACTTTGAACATGGCATGGTTTTTGGTACCAGACAGGCTGGTCTGAGTATTTCAGAAACTGCTGATCTACTGGGATTTTCACACACAACCATCTCTAGGGTTTACAGAAAATGTTCCGAAAAAGAGAAAATATCTAGTGAGCGGCAGTTCTGGGGCACAAATGCCTTGTTGATGCCAGAGGTCAGAGGAGAATGGCCAGACTAGTTTAAGCTGATAGAAAGGCAACAGTAACTCAAATAATCAAATTACAACCAAGGTATGCAGAAAAATCTCAACGCACAACACGTCCAACCTTGAGGCAGATGGGCCACAGCAGCAGATTTATGCATTTTTATGATGTCATCATTTACTTCTTACAAAGTATTTTTCGGCATTTTAAAAATACAAAAATACAAGACACTAAAGTATTTTGAAACCCTATCAAATACAAAATACTATTTTGTATTTGAAATACGTATATCATATATACTTGTATCATAAATATTGCCCATCCCAGTATTTATATGCCACAGTGTCTCAAAAAAGACCTAATAATATATCATACAAAAATAAGACTGCCTATCATGCTACAGGAATAAGAATGCCAACATTTCGTAGAGGAATAACAGCGCAATCTGAGCATTAGAATGATCCTTTTATTTACTTTCCTTGGCGATGACTTAATGATGAAGTATTTATTTTAGCTGCATAAAGCTTGAATAAAAATGGTGTTTTCGAATTAAGATGAGAGTTTGATCATAAGTTTACGAGATCTGAAAGGTTTACTTGTTGGCGAAAACTGATCGCACTGGATCAGTATGTTGTGTGGTGGGGAGTGATCGTCTACAAACTACCCGTACTGTTGAAAATATCACCATTGAGACATGGTACTGAGCCAAGAAGACGCACCATGCCCAGTCTGGCAATTAAAGACTCTGATACGTAAATGTTGCGTTATTTCTGTGCATGCTAATTTAGTTTGCAAGTAATAAAATTGAAGCATTCTGTCAACATTTGGGTTATGTGAGGTGGAAAATGTATACATATCCAGATTAATAAATATATGGATGGACAGTTAAATATATGGGTGGATTGAAGGATGTGCAGATGAAACCTCACTAAAACAAGAATAAGAGAACTTGGCAATGAGATAATAAAAACAAATTATGTAAAGATATTCTATGAATCCACGTCTTATCTTACACAGTTTGTCTTCTTGGTGTATGTCTTCCCCATGTATGTGAGGTGGAAAATGTATACATATTATATAATTTCATCCATTTGTTATCTAATTACACGGTGTATATTTTAATTCTCATATGCATATACAGTCTCAGTGCTGATTGGTTGATGCAAACCAAGTGTCAGTGCTGTTTGATTAATGCTCCTGTTTTGTAATCTAGGTTATCTTTACAGTACAAAGAAGTCATCTACTTTTCTGCTGTTCATCTACTGTTCAGCTCTCTCCCTCTATCTCTCTCTCTCTCTCTCTCTCTCTCTCTCTCTCTCAGTCACTCCAATGTGGGAATGAGGCTGTTATCGTGGTGGTGATTTGTGCTGATTATGGATGTGGAAACAGAGCGTGCTCAGAAGATTACCTCCCTTTGCAACAGCAGAAAATTAGTTCCAGAACATCAGCCATACCTGTGAGTGTGTTTGAATGTTCCCATGACGGTTTTCCTAGAAGATCTTGTTTTGTGGAACGAGCGAGGAACCGCACACAAACCCAAGAGTCTGTAGAATGAGCGGGTGATGGTTTCTGTCCACACCAGTCATCCATCATGTGCTGAACAAATTCAGCCCTGTCACACATAAACATAGCCATGGTTTGCATTTTATTCATCAGTGTCTTTGTCTTGTTCTCCAGTAAAAATATATAATGTCATTAAAACCAGATCAAGAAGACAAACTGTGTAAGATAAAATGTGATTTCATAGAATGTCTTTATTATATAATTTGTTTTAATTGTCTCATTGCCAAGTTCTCTTACTCTTGTTTTAGTGAGACTTCATTTGTCCATCCATCAATCCATCTATACAGTATATTTATCTATCCATTCACCTCTCCATCCATCCATATATTTATAAATCTGGCCATCCATCCATCCACCCATCCATCTATTTGTCCATCCATCAATCCATCCATAAAGTATATTTATCTGTCCATTCACCTCTCCATCCATCTATATATTTATGAATCTGGCCATCCATCCATCCATTTGTCCATCCATCCATCCATCCACCCATCATCCATCTGTTTAACCATTTATTTATCAATTTGGCTATCCATTAATCCTTCCATACATCCATCTGTCCATCCATTAAGCCAACCATCCATCTGTCAGTCTGGACATCCGTATATTTATTCATCCATCCACCCAAATCCACCCACCTATTCATCCATCCATGCTTCCATCCATCCACCCAAATCCATCCACCCAGCCATCCAGCCAGCTAGCCATTTATCTGTCCATACATGTGTTCATCCATCTGTCCAACCATATATTTATTAATTTGGCTTTCCATTCATCCTTCCATACATCCATCTCTCCATCCATTAATCCAACCATCCATCTGTCAGTCTGGACATTCGTATATTTATTCATCTGTCCATCCATCCATCCATTCATCCATCCATCCATTTATCTGTCTATACATTCATTTATCCATTTGTCCAACCATATATTTATTAATTTGGCCATCCATTCAACCTCCCATAACATCCATCCTTTCCTCCATCCATTCATCTATTTATCTGTTCATCCTTCCATCCATCTGTCTGTTTGCCCATCCTTATATTTATTAATCTGTCCATCCATGCATCCATCCATCCATATATTTATTAATCTGGCCATCCATCTATCTGTCCGTTTATCCTTCTATTCATCTGTCTGTTTGTGTATCAATATATTTATTAATCTACCCATCCATCCATCTATATATTTATTAATCTGTCCATCCATCCATCTATATATTTATTAATCTGTCCATCCATCTATGCATCCATCCATCCATATATTTCTTAATCTGGCCACCCATCCATCCGTCCGTTTATCCTTCCATTCATCTGTCTGTTTGTGTATCAATATATTTATTAGTCTGCCCATCCATCCATCCATCTATATATTTATTAATCTGTCCATCCATCTATGCATCCATCCATCCATCCATATATTTATTAATCTGCCCATCCATCAATCTATATATTTATTAATCTGGGCATCCATCCATCCGTCCATTTATCCATTCATCCTTCCATCCATCTGTCTGTTTATCCATCCATATATTTATTAATCTGGCCATACATCCATTTTTCCTTCCATTCATCTGTCTGTTTGTCCATCAATACGTTTATTAATCTGCCCATCCATCCATCCATCCATCCATCCATCCATCTACATATTTATTAATCTGGGCATCCATCTATCCATACGTTTATCTATTTATCCTTCCATCCATCTGTCTGTTTATCCATCCATATATTTATTAATCTGGCCATCCATCCATCCATTCATCTATCCATACATGTGTTCATCTGTTCAACCATATATTTATTAATCTGGCCATCCATCCATTTATCCATTCATCCTTCCATCCATCTGTCTGCTTTTCCATCCACATATTTATTAATCTGGCCATCCATCCATGCATACATCCATCCACATATTTATTAATCTGGCCATCCATCCATGCATCCATCCATCCATATATTTATTAATCTGACCATCCATCCATCTATCCATCTGTTTCTCATTCTCTCTGTGCTTTTTTTAGGAGAGCCATGAGGAAAAAATGAATAATAATAATAACGATAATGAAAAACATAATCGTAGATACAGAGACACAAAGCAGATGAATGAAGACACCCATAAACAAACATTCCCGAAGAATTATATTATTTTCATAAAACTAAGAAGATCAATTAAGCCCGATAAGGCAAAATCCATTTTGACAAAGCAAATCTCCTGCCAGGAGTAAATATCTTAGGAGTACATTTCAAAATCTCACTAGAACAATATGACAGACAACCAGCAAGGAAAACATATGACGTCTGTTGAAAAAATGTAAAGATTATGACAGCAGCCTTCATAATGCAGGTCAGATGAGTTAAGCTAAGGTGTTTCAGTGGAGTTTAACGTGACCTTATCTCCTAATGCTTCCATTAAATCAGCTTTTGCTTGGACTCTAGGGAAGTCTTGAAGCTTGGCTTGAGGTGAAAAATGTCCCAAGGTTTGTGTGACTTTGTAAAGGGGCTTTGGAACTGACAGTGAGATTTGTCTTGTGGAAGGAGTGAGCTGTTTAAACAGATGAAAGACAGAGGGCCGAGGCCTCATGTGCACTGTGAACGATAAGGTTTTAATATTCAAACACAGCTGTACGCATGAAAAATGAACTTCATGAGGAAAAGTCTGAGTACACAAACTTTGATTAATACAGTTTGTGTGCGCGCGTGGCTGTATGTGTGTGTCAGTCGAACTGTCTCCTTTACTCAGTGTGAGTCTGGGAATAGTTGCATGAGGAAAAATATCTAGAAGGTGAAAGTTCAAAGGTCACTGGCTGCAAGGTGGACGCCATTTATGCTTATGCCAACCTCCTGATGTTTATTGGTGGGTTGCCAGAAGATTGCTGAAATATTACTGTTATCGCTACATAGCAGTTGTGATTGCTGGGCCATTGCCATGTTAAATCTTTTTGATCAATTGCTGCCTTTGGAAATGCCAGATTTCGACTGGGCTTTTGCCAGAAATGAAGGTGTGAGTCCATATGTGTTGTACATAGCAGGATAAATCACCTTTTATTAAACTCGCAGTAGAGTATGTCGCGTTCAGTGTTAAATTGTTAACATATCATAGTGCATTGGATTAATAAAATGCTTTTAAATAATGTGAAACCATCTGCTTTGATATATCATACTTTGATAGCACAGGTTTTGTCTTTCCCTCTTCCTCGTCCCTCTTTTTCACTCACTCTTTGTCTACAGGTAACACAATTCCCCTTGAGGAGACTATGTGGTTTTAACCTTTGACCCAATGACCCTTGTTAGTTGCTCCCCAGTAAGTTGTGAAATGATTGGTTGTTTGTGGTTATGTGGATTTCAGTGGTGATTGTAGATTAGCAGTAGAACCAGTCAGACTGTTTTGCTTGTTGGCTTTTTAAAAGATTTGTTCACCCCAAAATGGAAATTCTGTCATCATTGACTCCCCTCATGTCATCCCAAATACATAATGAATTTCTTAATCCTATGAAGAAAAAGTATATATTTTTAAATTAAATATGAAAGGTTTCTGTCACTCCATTAAAAATATGTTTATTTTTGTATCTGTTATTAGCAAGTATTTTCGATGATTGTTATTGGTTAGTCAGGACACATTACTATTTCCATCTGGTATTAGTTTGCAATCAAAGCAAGCATTTCTTGTGTTGCGCCACTTATGTTCAGGTTACCTTGAGACAGTTTCCAGAGAAGTGATCAGTACAACATTTGTGTGCTAATGAGTGAATGAACCTATGGCTTACCAGTGTGGAATCAATGTAAAAAGAACATTTGGATCGCAGCTATGATTTTGATCAACACAGCAAAGTATGAATTAAGCCAATAAGCCATTGTTTACAGTTCATTTATAAGAGCTAAGGGGTTGTTTGGGATGACTTTTAAATCTTGAAAAATCTGTTCTGAAGATGTTTAATGTTTGCATTCAATAACAACTAAGTATTGATCAGAAGCTCAACCATACACACTTGAAGGTCAAGAATAACCCTTGTCGGTTCTTGTGGAAGCTCAAGAATGCCTCGTGATATAAATGATTGATATTGATTTAGAATTATTTAACATTTAAACTTTCATTTGATTAACAATGCTAAATCATGCTTACTTGACACATGAGAACCAATGAGGTTTATTCTTAAGCGTCATGCACATAGACTGTAAAAGATATGGACGTTGTATTCGTGACGTCACCCATAGGTTTCTGAAGAGCGCAAATGAAGCTACAAGTAGGCGTGGCCAATCGTTGCCATTTTGTTCATGCGTCATCGCACCAACCCGAGGTGACCAAATGTAAAAGAGGTGGTGTGTCAGTGGAGCTACAGAAGCCTGCTAGCATTTGCTTAGATGGGCTTTTTATTGGAAGAAATGCTTAATAATTCATTACCTGTGACTCGTTTGTGTTCTGACCACATGTGCTTGGTTGTATACTACATAAATACAGTGTTTAGACTTTTAAAAACACTGTTGTAATGGATTAAGCCACTAACCATTGCTCTTATGATGTTTTTCTATGCAAATTACTTCCAAATACATCTAATATAGTCTACGTTAGTAAATGCAGGCTATTTATGAAATCCAGGCATAACACTGTGTTTCAGATCACTATTCCATATCTTACAGCTAATCAATCTGTCAGATTCTGGAGTGCATTCAACTTCTAAAGAAAATTATAAATTATCTAAAACAAAACAAATACATTTTATAGGTATGGTGTATAAGTATGCAAGAATTGCATTCACCTGGGAAATTGAGGCAACTTGAATGGTTTGTGAGCACAATGAAGTGCACACAGCATGCCATATTATCTGATAATTGTAGGACATAATTCCAAAAAGGCAATTGACTGTAAAGCCACATAAAACAAAACAAAAAAAAAAATGCCGAGCTCAGCAACTAATCAGCCGGAATCAGCTAAGGTGACATGACGACGATGAGCGAGACCTAGCTGTCACTCAAGTGGCCACACCCTTAATTATGCAGACTTAATATAACTTAATAAAAAGGAAACTGATGAGTTATGAAAAAATGTATTAAAAGGGTAATATTAGCTGTATGCACCAAAACCATCTTTTGTACCAGGCTGTAAACATGTTTTTATCTGCTGTAAAAATGGCCAATTTAGCACTGCAGTCAGTGAACATCTGGAGTTTATGGAGCCAGCCTCCAAAGGCGAGTCGATGAATTGCAGTTTCAGTTACTTCCATATTGGCTTCCCGAGCGAGAGCGGTATGTTGCCGCTTAGTCATGCAGCATGATTGAGCTTCTGCAAGAACCAATGAGGTTGGTTCTTAGATGTCAAATAGCAAATGAGTATGATTCTCTTTTTTCATTTTAAAGCATCAGAGATCTGGGTGAATCGGTGGATGGACAAATCTTTTACATTTGATTAAAAATATCTTCATCTGTGATTCAAAGATAAAATTTCTTTTTGGTTTGGAATGACATGAGGGTGATTAAATAATGACAGATTATTTATTTTGGGGTGAACTAACCCTTTAAGCAGTGCAAGTGTTTGTTGTATTTATTTTTGGTCTGTGGATTAGTGGTTTTGGCGCTGGTTAATCTACTCATCTCTGGGGAGTCTGGACTCTTGACAGTGTTGAGAGTGTGCATTTGTCTTTTCTTGCCCATTGTGGTCATATTGGCTAAGAAATGTTAATACATTTTAATAACACTTAATATCTTGCTGATTTTAAGAAGCTTGTGTGTTTTGGATAACAGCCATAGACTAATTCAACTGTGAATGCATCTAATAGACGCAGTGTGTGTTCATGGGTTTGACTATAAAGTCCCTGCTGTGGCAAGTTTGAGAGGGTAATTGGTGGTAATTGGTAGTAAATGTCCAGAAGGCACAAAGAGCATTTCAGCTCTAATCTATAAACAAATCTGCCAATACTTTAACTATGTGTGTCCAACAAATAAATGACCTCTTTGTGTTAGATGACTGACTGCATATATGAAATGGTTCTGCATGTGTGTATTTGAATGTGTTTGGGACCTATGGGACCTATTGCCTCAAAGTCACACTGAAGGATTAGGACCAGGCGCCATATGGAAATGGGAAATTAGCCCGAGGCGGCGTGTGTGTGTCCAGGAGGCTTTGTAGAAAATGCACTGGTATTTCCATTGAGACATTAAGGCATTGCAGCCAGATTCCTGACAGGAAACAGACTTATAGTGGACCTGAGTGGACCATAGGTTATGAAGTCATGGTATATTTATTAGGACGAGAGAGGGATTGTGTCTTTCTGTTATTTTTAAGAAGTAATATGTGTTCTCTAAAGTCATGGTTTACATAAAAACCATGAACAAAAAACTGTTTTACAGAAGAAAAGGTGAGTGAAAAAGTATCTTTCTCCCGTGAAATACCAGATAAGATATTATTAAAATGCCTACAGTAAAAGTCAGTAGCCCATACGCACAAAAATAGCTGGAACGTTCTTCAAAATATCTTCTCTTGTGTTCCACATTAGAAGCAAAGAGCTTTTTACGCCAAGATAGTAGTGATAAATAGTTCTAAAACTTTTAATAAATATAAAACAGTAGCAAATTTCACACTACAACTATACGTTTTACTATGCTTCCTCTTTTCAGCTTATTTTGCTAAAATCTTTGACAGCCAATCAGAATCCTAAAGCTCTTATCTCAGCTCCTCTCATGTATTTAAAATTTTGTCTGGCATTTTAAAATTTGTATTAATTGTTTTATTAATTTGTCTAGGTATGTCTGTTGATGCTTGTTGTAAGGCAACCTTGGGTGTCCAGAAAGGCACCGCTTATAGATTAAATTAATTATTATTATTATTATTATTTTTATTATTATTATTATTAATTTTTTTAAATATTATTATTATTATCTGTACAGTTACTGCTCTTGGTGTGAACATACAGTTGAAGTCAGAATTATTAGCCCCCCTGTTTATTTTTTCCCCCAATTTCTGTTTAACAGAGAGAAGATTTTTTTTCAACACATTTCTAGACATAATAGTTTTAATGACTCATCTCTAATAACTGATTTATTTTTGTCTTTGCCATGATGACAGTAAATAGTATGTTACTAGATATTTTTCAAGACACCTCTATACAGCTTAAAGTGACATTTAAAGGCTTAACTAGGTTAATTAGGTTAACTAGGCGGGTTAGGGTAATTAGGCAAGTTATTGTATAAGGATGGTTTGCTCTGTAGACTATTGAAAAAAAAAATTTGGTTAAAGGGGCTAATAATTTTGACCTTATAATTTTTATTTTTTTTAACTGTTTTTATTCTAGTCAAAATAAAAACAAATAAGACTTTCTCCGGAAGAAAAAAATATTATCAAACATACTGTGAAAATTTCCTTGCTCTGTTAAACATCATTTGGGAAATATTTAAAAATGAAAAAAAAAAAAATCAAAGGGGGGCTAATTCAATTTAAGAAAACACACGCTATCAAAAAAACGCCAGAAAATTAAGAAAAGATCTTCATATGTTTGACAGCACACATGCTGCAAATCCTCACAACGCATATACATTAAAACAAATTCTCTGCATTTTCCCACAACGCAAAGTAATTAATGAAATGTGCTGCGTTTTCTCACAACACAAACAATTTATGAAAATGTGCTGCATTTTTTACAACACAAAAACAACTGAACACAATGGAAATGTTTCAAGGGGACCCAAAAACTTGACGGATGCTGCTGTGCCATGACTATTGCTTAGTTAAGTTGTTAGGGATATTTGAAAGGTGAGTTTTTTTGCTTGTTTATTTTAATATCCTGATTCCTGAGTCTTTAGTATTTATTAGCCTAAATAACCATAACCTATGAAACATTTCCGTTGTGTTGTGAGAAAATGCAGTGCGTTTTCGCAAATTGTTTGGGATGTGTGAAAATGCAGTGCGATTTTTAAAAATGTGTTTGCGTTGTGAGGATTTGCAGTGTGTGTGCTGTCAACACACTTTTCTCAATTTGCTGGTGTTTTTTGTAATTGCATGTGTTTTCTTAAACTGCAGCATGTTAAGCTCTCTCAGCCATCGTAGATATCTTATCTGAACATAAATTACAAACACAACTGTTGTGACATATTGTATGCATACTGTGTTAATCTAAAATTTAAATAAAACCATTCTTATAAAGAAACAAGAACAGGGTCTTATATTTAATAATATTGAATTATATATATTTGTATTAATATAAGAGATGAATACTTGATTAACATTAATAACATATCATTTTCAACTTTTTTTCTTTATCCCTGCGGCTCTCTATTGTGTATGGTTTTGAAACAGAGCAATTTTGCTTATGTATTATTTATGATGCTAGCTTTTGCATACTTTTAATTGCTATGTGTCCATCCAGTATGTGTCAGCAGCCAATCAGAATTAAAAACAAAGCATTAAATGTCCTGTGAAGCAAGTGTTAGCGGTTACTGGTTTCTTGTTTTGAGGCCAAATTCCAGTCTAAATTGCATTGCTTTCTTTAGAAGTCAAACCCATTCACAATAATGAAAGTGAATAAAATATAAAAATAAATGAACAGGGGACTCATTTGGTGGAGGTGTTTTGGGAATTCTGGCAAGCTGTTAGTTTGGACATATCTGAAGTTTGGATCATTATCAAGAGTTTTAGAGGCGTTTAGAGGTTCATTGGGGGCAAGTGGTTTTCTTTAGAGGAGATTTGGGACTTAAACACTTATCTAAAATAAATCCCCGAGTTTTAAATAGAGACAGGCAGAGAGAAAGTATTTGTATAAAATAAAAGCAGGATTAAGGTGAGGTCTGGTCTTCATTGGGTTCAGACAGAGTAGCAGAACCTTATAAAACCCCCATGATTTTCTATAAGCTTTGTAACGCACTCATTTCCTCACGCATATTTGGACACACACAAACACCCGCCCCATGATGCGCAAATGTTTATTCAGTGTGCTCAAATTAAAATACCATAGCCCAGCTTTATTCACTCGATATGCAGTATACATCCGTACACT